>NC_054832.1:49913932-49946432 GCF_018345385.1 Vulpes lagopus | reverse complement strand
AAAGTGTTTAGAAGTTAAACATTTATCCAATTTGGGAAAAGATTGTTATAACCACCAGGTTTAAGTCTGTAGAAGGTAGCATTTAATGTAACCAGATCTGTAACCTGGCAATGGAGACCACTTATTGGAAAATATATTTATTTCTAAAAATGTTGGATATATAAAAGGAAAAGTGAAAGGTCTACAATATTTTAAATTCAATATTTTATCATATATTGGACATTTTCAATGAATAATGCATCAACTAGAACAAACTTAATTCCAATATCTGAGTGATTCTATTGAAAGAATCAAGAAAATAAACATGTACTGAAGTTCACAGCAAGGTAAAAAGATATTAAAAATGCGTGCTTTGAAAAAACTATGTGCTTTGTATTTAAGCCATGTATATACGCTTTTTAGGAGTTATAAAAATAATATTTTGAAGGAAGAAAACAATTAAATATTCATCTATACAAAACTACAGCTATGTATTTTTTAAAAATATTTTATTTATTTATTCATGAGAGACACAGAGAGAGAGAGAGGAAGAGACACAGGCAGAGGGAGGAGCAGGCTCCATGCAGGGAGCCTGATGTGGGACTCGATCCCAGGTCTCCAGGATCACACCCTGGGCTGAAGCCAGCGCTAAACCGCTGAGCTACCCAAGCTGCCCACAGCTATGTATTTTTATGTAAAAGAATATAATGTTTAAAGTGTATCTATTATGCATAGTGTGATCACCTGGATGATTAAAGATTTTATATAAAAGTTAATATTTCTTTAGTAGTTATATGCATTTTATCTCATTTAATTTTTAAGAGTATGGAGAAGGTACTATTACCAACTACATTTTAGAAAGCATAAAAAGTCTAAAACTTGTACAAGACTTACTAGATGCCATAAATTCACTAAATATTTTTTTGAAACATTAGTATATATAAAAATTCAAAATAACCTTCTGATGTAACTATAAGTAGTCTTTTCCACTTTGTGGATGAGGAAAATAATATTTAGGAAATTTTAATAACTTGTTCATCTTTACTTTGTGGTGATGATGATGTGAAGCTTGAAACCTATGTTCTTAAGAATTATAATGTGTTGGCTCTCACAGTTTAAATTTTAGTGAAGTAAGTACCACATAAGAGGTTACACTATTAAGAAATAGATTATTAAAAAATAGATCTATTAAGAAATAGATCCAAATTTCAAAAAGCAGCATTCTGACACCTGGGTTTAATATCTCCTTTATTTTCTATCCACATTAATTATACTTGATGCCTTCCTTTTCCATGGTTAGCTCTAGAGTTTATATTTGTACCTTAAACATTTCCTTTGAAATCAAGGTACTTATGTCCAACTATCTACTAAATATCAGTCCTTAAATGTGGCTCTTAAGGGTATACATAAATATCTAGTAAGAATACTGGTGACAGCTTCACTTTGGATTTACATCAAACATTGAATTTAAACCTGTTAAATGTCAGTCTTTTTATCTATATAATGGAATTAGAGATAGCATCTCTCTCTTCATTTATGTGGCTTAAACAGAGTTATATAGATATTTTAAAAATGTGTTTTAAGCCGCCAAGACAGAACAAGAAAAACAGGAAGAGAAAGGAAGCCATAAAAAAAAAGAGAGAGAGAGAGAGAGAGAGAAAGGAGAGAAAACACAGAAGAGAAAGAAGCATCAAGGAAACAAGGAAGGAACGTATTAATGTGAATTAGGGTTGGATCTTGGGTATGAAACTAAGGAGTTCAGGTGGTTTGTAAGAGAATGTAAACTTTTTGAAAACTTGCATGCCAGAAAGTGAATGTTATTGCCAGAAATGTGCTTTGGAAGTGTAATGCAGATGCCACATAATTGTTGTATAAGAATGGAAAAGACCAAGAGTCACCAAACACATACTAAGATTTCAGCACGGGCACCATGTTTGGGCTGAAGGGTGGTTTCCCTCTGGGATTTATGTACCAGTGGCTGCAGGTCAGGCTCACTCTTCAATACTACCTCTGCCCACCTGGACCGGTGTCCACCTGTCTCCTCTTGCTGCCCTCCCTCAATAGCAGTCTTGCCCAAACTTTTTCTCTCCTACTACCCGAAGGGCAGCTGGGATAGTGAAGGAGTGCTTCACTTTTCTAAACAATTTTTTTCTCTTCCTAAGTAATAACCAGAGAAATCTCTGGAGTGAAAGGAAATTGTACAACAGCAGGCTGTCAACAGATATATGATAGAAAGTCCACGAAGACACCATCTTTAGGATCAAAAATCTCTGTTGGCTTTCTGCTCTACTGTGACAGGTGAAAACAAAGACTTTCCAGATACAATACATTTTGAAAGACTGGACTTTCTAAGTATGCTGCTGAGGTGAGGTAAGTACAGTCGGTAATTCATCGATTCTCTCCTGTGTTGTCTAGATACCCAGTTCAGTTCCCCCTGAACAGCCTTAATCTTAGATCTTTTTAAGAGCTGCCTCATCCCAGCACAAATAATCAGAAGAGCAGCAGGTAAAAGAGTCTATCCAGCAGGCGGTCACAGTTCTCTTTCCTGCTTTCCAACCACACACCTCATTCACGATACCACCTGGATATGAATGGGGCCCTGGGACAGGGAGGAGGAAATAAAAAAGCGATTATAAAAAGGAATAAAGCTGAAGACAGTGTGAATCTCTGTTAGATGGGATATGCGTTTAAGTGTTACAGTGTTTAAAATGGCTTGAAGGAATAGGGGACAGAAAGGAGAGGTTTAAGGGTCACAGGTCCTAATGCCCAGATATCCAAAAAAGCATCCACAAGTGCAGTGCCAATTAGGGACTAAATCTTTCCCAGTTTTAATAGTTTCAGTGGAAATCAAATGGCAAATTGATTGTAATGCTCTTGGCATTCTGGATGCAGAAGCTTGAGGAATCTGGCACTCTGCTCATCCTCAGAAAGTGGAAACTATAGCAGATGGGGAAAAATGCCATCACCCGATTTACTAAACCCACTGAAAACCAAAACACGAAAAACTGAGTCTCATCTAAAAACTAAGTCTTACCCATCCCCAGAACAGAGCAGTTCAGCGTTTAATGACATTTCCTGCCCTCCACACTGTTAATTGCTAGTTAACATGCTAATTAGAGATGCAGAGTATGATTATCTGGATTTTTCACATCTGTCCTCAGCCTGGATATCACTAAGGAGCTGAGAATCTATGGGATTCATACATCTGGAAGGAGACATACAGATAGGATTAAGAGATGCAGACATATGATGGGATGCGTGGTCCCAAACCCAGTGGGGAGAAGGATGAGTAGGTAAGGTGCATAAAGAAGTCCCAGACAATGTGGCCATCCACATTCATCCATCTAACTTTCATATTTGTCTCTCAGTCTTGCCCACATACTTCTTATAATATCTTTTTAACTTCTATTTTTACTTTCCCTTTCTGATTGTTTCCAAGTAAAATCCCATCATACTTTATATTTGTATTGTTCTGTGGCAAGATAGAAAAATATGAATGTGGAAACATTTCAACAGCAGTCCTGGAGCTTGGAAATCATAGAATTATTAGTGACAATAAGATAACAATTAGTATCTGTAGAAGATTCATTATGTGCCAGATACTGGGATAATTAGTTTATACACATTATTGTATCTAATGTTAAAATATGTTAAAACATATACCAAGTAAAAACTATTACTACTTCCACTATACAAACAGGGACAATGACTTCTAGGGGTGAATAGTGGTGAGACTAGTATTAAACCCAAGGAGTCAGACTTTCATGTTTAAACCACTTTGCTATTTTCATCAAACTGAATATAAATCCTTGATATTATTGCATTAAAATTAAACCATCAAAGTTTTGAGAACAGCACATGAATAAAAGGGCAGAGTAATAATGTTTTTTTTTATTTTCTATATTTTATGGCTCCTTGACATCTGAGGGCACTGCACATACAGCGCAGGATTTAACCTCCCAGAATTAGTGAATTCAGAGACATGGCAAACAATTTGCCCGTGAGTCAGTGTTTGATACTCAAATTGAGTCCATACCCCAACCCACCTCCTTTTATCTTTCTTTTATCAGGCTCCTGCAGTGCTGAACACTATCCCGCTGCCCTAAATCACCCCATGGTCAGGTACTGGACAAACAGGGACAACTCCCGACAACCCACTGTTTGCTGGAACTCTTGAAACTTGTCCAATACTGGACCTTCTCAGCCTCACCTTCATCCATTCGTTCTAAGGAAATCACAAAAAGGCTGCTGTCCTTAAATATCCTCCTTTCTGTTACCTTCTGACCTACCCTGGTGCTTGACCATGTGGCTCTGTGTGGTAGGGCACCCTCTTCTCTGTGGAACTATGAGCAACAATCTATCTTTTCAGTGATAGTTGTCTCTTGGTTTGTTGGCCACACCATACCTGAATAAGAACAAATTCCTAGACATATCTCAAAACTTATACAGATAACCTGAAGATGCATTTTACCCTTTTTTTTGTATTAACTTCCCTATGTTTATCCACACACTGTTCCCTATCCTTGCCTGAAAATATTCTTTCATCAAAAATGGTGACTAATGACAGTAATAGCATCCATATATTCATCTAGTATTTTAGTATTTTATACTGCCTCATTTTTTCCTACAAAACAATTCTGTGAATTAGGTAATATTATCATGGTTATAGTGATAAGGAAACTAGTTACCATATCACAAATTAAAGATGTTTTAAGAAATATTGTCATTACTTTGAAACGTTTAAACCTGAAACTACTCTCTTGTTTGTTGCCATTGATAAAGTCAACCTCCAGGTTGCAGAGGCTCACATTAAGTGGTGTCCATATTGGAGTGCCTCCTCCAGCCAGTAGCCTACCGGAAACTGACATCCTCATTCCAATGGCCCTTGAGAAACTGCAATTCTGTTCACATCCATGAAGGCTTGACAGCTATTCTTCCTCAGTATGGCATTCAGATGAGACTCAACCTTGGTCAACAATTGATTTCATCTTTACAAAAGATCCTGAAGACATAGACTAAGCTAAGCCATGTCTGGACCCCTAACTATAGTAACTATTAGATTAACATGTATTGTTCTAAGCTACTAAATTTGTGTTAATCTGTTATTCAGCAATAGATAACAAATACAGGGGCTAAGCAAGGAAAGCTCATCCTTATCTCTCTAGACCCATATGCCAAAGTATTGGTGTAAAGAATTGAATTCCACAGACATCAGTTGACAAGCATTAACATTGCCCAAGAAAGTTGCTGCAATGGAGAGACAAACCCACAGTCAAGAGAGTTCATGACATAGCTAAAAGAGACATTGCAAAAGTTGTTGTGCATACAAAAAATGTAATGAACACAAACAAAAAAGTAAGATGTAGGGGTAAAATTATTGTTTTGTCAAAATATACCATTTATTCTGTGTCTAGTAATTGCTGCTATAGCAAGTCCTACATCTTCGAATGATACTGACCACAGAAATGTCTGGGGAATTTGAATACCAGCTGCCAAGTTCTCTTTCAGTAATCATCGATGTTTTTTTTTTACATGACAAAATTCCTCTTTAGTAGCTGTGGTTTCTATCCCCAGTAATCTCCTCTAACTACAGCATCCATAAATCTAACTCCATAAAGTAACTCTTCCCCAGTGGAAGGACCTGTATGATGGCCTGACAGAGCAAAACTTGCACTGGACAAACTTAAACAGACCACGAAGACTTTATTCAAAGCTATTCCAATAAGGGTGAGGAATAAGAACTGAAGTCTGAACTTAACTTTGCTGGAAAAAGGTAAGAAGATGAGACTTTTAAACACTGGGATGAGAGGAAGTTTTCTTTTCTTCGGATTTTTTGATAGGAGCTTGCAGAACTTCATTATTATTTGTATCGCTGCCCTTCAGTGTTCATCCCTATCACATGAACTGATGTAACTTCTTCCTAACTGATATCTTTTCTCACCATTATAAAAACAATAAAGTTTTTAAAGTTTACCCAGGAACAAAAGTGTATCTGGTGATTAATCTCCACCATCATGTTTCACCTTCCCATTGTAATTTTTTTTAAGATTGTATTTATTTATTCATGAGACACACACACACAGAAAGGCAGAGACACAGGCAGAGGGAGGAGCAGGCTCCAAGCAGGGAGCCTGACGTGGGACTTGATCCCAGGACTCCAAGATCACATCCTGGGCCTAAGCAGACACTCAACCACTGAGCCACACAGGCGTCCCTCCATATTAATTTTTTACATGAAAGTGTTTTATAAGTAGTTTTATGAGAGGAATCAAAAGGATCATGATTCCTAAGAAAGGGTGTATGATTTTTTTTCTTTTTACGTAATGTAGGCCTTTTGGTTTATGATTGCCTTTTGGTAGGTGTTTCAGAATCTTGTTATGTGAAGAGAGCTGGGTATCACTATTGAGGTTTTAGGGGAGAAAAAAAAACAAAGGATAGTATTCAGTACATTAGGCTTTTGAAGAGTATCTGATGAAAAAAGGTAATAACAATGGAGCATACTCTGTAGCTGAAAGAGCAGAAAGGATAGATGATAGAAATACACAAACACACACATATATACATGAGTATGTGTATGTACTAACCCAAATTTTAAAAGTCCAATAAAGTGAACAAAGAGTATCAGGGGCCATTGATAATGAATTAATATAACTAAATTTTATTGAGCACTTACATTTAGATAGCTAACTAAAACAGTTTTAAGTATGTTTAACTAATCTTTGTTCTTGAGTAGACAAAACTCAAACATGGAAAGGAAATCACAGAGACTCATCATTTATTGAGGGACTACTGTGCACCAAGTATCATGTTAACTGCTCAGACTCTAAGCCAGTCAGGTCTAAGTTTGAATTTCTACTTTTGCACTTCCTAGAAGAATGAATGGAACAAATTTATTTCATTCTCCTTAATTTTCAGATACTTTTTGAGGGTTTAACTATTATTGAAGTTTAAAACATCAATGTATTATAAAATTCAAAAGAAAATGCCACTCTTTTGCTTCCTCCCTTACAGACTTACAAAACCTCATGGGTTTACATTTCAGACAAATCTAAAATTCCATAAATAATCTTTATTTTTGCAATGGCTCATTAATGTTTATAGTATTTTTTAAAGATTTATTTATTTTGAGAGAGAGAGAGCGAGCGAGCACAGGTGGGAGGGGCAGAAGGAGAAGGAGTGTGGAGTCTGACAGGGGACTGGATCTCACCATCCCTGGATCACAATCCTCAGATCATGACCTGACCCGAAACCAAGAGTTGGACACTTAATGGTTGCGCCACCCAGGTTCCCCTAATGTTTATAACACTTTTTATAAAGAACAAAATGATGGGGCACCTGGGAGGTTCAACTGGCTAAGGTGTCTGCTAAAGTGTCTGCCTTTGGCTCATGTCATGATCTCAGGGTCCTGGGAAAAAGCAAGCCCCACTTTTGGCTCCTTGCTCAGTGAGGAGTCTGCTTCTCCTGGTTATGTCCCTCCTCCAGCTCGTTCTCTTTCTCTTTCTCTCTCTTAAATAAATAAAATCTTTTTTTAAAAAAAATGCAATAATAATGAGTCTTTTTTATTTTAAAATAATGAAAAGCAGATACATATTATGTTTTAATAAAAATAAAAATTTAGAACAATTTTATGCATCTGTCAAAAAATAAAAATAAATGATCATTTACTTCTGCATTTGTAAACATTTTATAGAACAGGTAGCTAAAGCTATCATTATTATAATTATATACTCACAGTTCATGTAGATTTAGGACTTAATAACATAATTCTCTAACCTAGTTAAATATGTTAGTCTGCTGCATATCTGTTTTTGGAAATAATCTTTTATATATGCTGAAAACAGCGTTTTTTCCCTCTGCAGGAATGAATGGTTACTTTTACTCTAATGCTTAAATAGAAACATCTAGCTCCTTGACACATGAGGAGGGATGATTCAGATTCAGTGATTTCAACATCTCAGATAGATTACTGTACCAAAACACTATAGGCCCAAACATTTCCTTCTTCAGATTGAAAGGATTTAGATAGAAAGTCATGACAATTACACTGGTGTTCCGCTTTTAATCCTCATGTTATTCTAATACTCAGTGTTAAAGGGATTGAAAATGATTCTTAGCTTTCCTCCATAGCCATGAATGATAGTGTAATACAACCCTTATCCATTACTCTGTCACTATAATTAATGAGGTCATCCCAATATCAATACATGTGGCTGAATAGCACATGATAAAGAATCAGAATATTATAATGAATTCTAGCAGAATCATATTTTAAAAGTGTAATTGTTTCAGTTGTATTTCAGAGTTACGTGGATCTTTATCTAAATGATGGACAATAATGTGTCGCTTACACTTAAATGAGTTGTAAGTTGAGTACTGAGTAATTTCTCCGAGCTTATTATTACTGAGAATTGGATCATCTTAAGTCTAAAGGTCTTGTACACTTATATAGGGGATTACAAAGATATTAATTAGACTGAGTGATGGAGGCTTCAGCAGTGAAAGTGTCTACAGTGTAATGACAAACTTCAACTTTAATGAAATAGCAAGTGTTTTATTCCAGCTTAAAATTCTTTAGGAGTAAATGTGGAATTTTCTGGTCTTTCTGTTTCATGACAAGTGAGAAAACACTATTTAATATTAAAAAAAATAAAATAAGGGATCCCTGGGTGGCGCAGCGGTTTAGCGCCTGCCTTTGGCCCAGGGCGCGATCCTGGAGACCCGGGATCGAATCCCACGTCGGGCTCCCGGTGCATGGAGCCTGCTTCTCCCTCTGCCTCTCTCTCCCTCTCTCTCTCTCTCTCTCTCTCTCTCTGTGACTATCATAAATAAATAAAAATTAAAAAAAAAACTTAAAAAAAATAAAATAAAATCCCACCCTTGTCTCAAAGAAGTCTCCCAAGTTATTGTTTGATAATCTTATAATAAAGAATATTTTATATCTCTAAATTTCTGGCTTTCCCTTTTACCCTTCATTAAGTCAGGGTTCTTTCCGCAAAGGATAGCTACATAAGGTTGCATAAGAGAAATAATTAATATACTTCTTTACATAAATGAAGTTTAGAAGTATCCCCAAATGAATTAAAATGTATTCAAAATTCTTTGGATTAAAAATTGCCATGAAAAAATTCAAACTTTAAATTACACATTGAAATTCCAAGTTTCCCATACTTAATCTCAGTCAAGAATATTATAATAAAAACTTCTGTAAAGTTTTCTGTACTCCAACTTCTCTTTAGTACTTAGACTGACAATGGAGGGCAAAAATACTAATTCAATTAGGGGAACACAAATACTAAATTTGGGAAGTCAGATTTGAATTAAATACCATAAGCAGCTTGAAAATTTCTCTAAATAGATTTCAATAGTAAAATAGTTACTCACTTATTTGGTCTTAAAAAAGAAACTATGTTGAACATTATGAAAAATGTTCTTCCGATGTGTGTCACTATCAACAAACCATGTTAAGTAACTATTAAGCAAGTAATCTGAACCATTTCAAATGAGGAATTTCTGTGTTCAAATCATTTGCATATATTAATTTCTTCAGGTATCTTTAAAAACTATTTGAAATATCATTTAGCCAATAGGCAATTTGAACATAACTTCATCTGGGAAAATAATAAAGCAAAGTATACCTGAAAGTCTTCTAAATAGGAAAGAAAATTATACCTATAGAATTCCTATTTAATTTTTTTTAATTATGTATTTATTTGACAGAGAGAGAACAGAGGTAGAGTGAGAGGAAGAAGCAGACTCCCGGGACACCTGGGTGGCTCAGTGGTTGAGCGTCTGCCTCTGGCTCAAGTGATTCTGTGGTCACGCGGAGATTCTGCTTCTCCCTCTGCCTATGTCTCTGCATCTCTCTCTGTCTTTCATGAATAAATAAATAAAATCTTTTAAAAAAGAAGCAGACTTCCCATTGAGCAGAAAGCCTAATGTGGGGCTCAGAGGGGAGTCTGCTTCTCCCTGTCCCCCCTGCTCCAGTGTTCTCTCTCTCTCTCTCTCTCTCTCTCTCTCTCTCTCTCACACACACACACACACACACACACACAAAATAAATAAAATATTTTTTTAAAAATTATGCCTACATTAAATAAATGTAAAACTTTTTATGATTATGTTGGCTCTTTTTGTAAGACTTGCACTTATAATATTTGAAAGAGAAAACAAACTATGGAATCACATTTTAATGTTAATTAAGTCACACTAGAGTGTATCTTCCATTTTTGACTGAATTGAGCAACTTTATATCTTATTCATACTTGATCATTTATTTTTCTTGCTGGGGAAATATGAGACCCTCTCTCATCATGGATCATCCAAATTCCAGCACCCCTCCTCAAGCACATACCTATGCCAAAATAAAGTCACTTGTTAGCTTTATTAGAATAATTAATAATTCAGAAAATTAAATGATAGCTTCTTGCCAGAAAAATGGATATATCCATTTCCTTGTATAGGGAAATTTTAAAAATTTATAATCTTTGTTCTAGAAAATTAGTATGAGCTCTTTTGGATTGTGAACAGAATAGGTATAAATACAAAGGAGTTACCCCAAAAAAATTAAAAATAAAAAATGCTTAAAATCCGAGGAGATAGGACTTCTGAAATCAATATGTGGATGGAACCAGACAGAAAATTTGTGTTAGACTCTGAAATGTGTATTAAATCTTATTGTTGACTTTCAGTTAGAAATCAATACAGTATTTGGCCAACATATCAATCCTTTGATTCCAGATGATCTCCTACATAGCCAATCAGATGTCTAACAGTTCTTTTTTTTCAGTAAAGTAAAAAAAAAAAAAAATCTATGTATCATAAAAAATTTTTATTAAAACTTTCAGGGATCCCTGGGTGGCGCAGCGGTTTGGCGCCTGCCTTTGGCCCAGGGCGCGATCCTGGAGACCCGGGATCGAATCCCACGTCGGGCTCCCAGTGCATGGAGCCTGCTTCTCCCTCCGCCTGTGTCTCTGCCTCTCTCTCTCTCTGTGACTACATAAATAAATAAAAAATTAAAAAAAAAAACTTTCAAATTTAACTTATTTAAATATCAACTACATAAATCTCCAAAAATTCATTCATTCACTCATGGAAATATTTAAAAGCTATCAAGCATGTTGTTTCAATGGCTGATTATAACATTTTGCTAGTCTATTAAAATCTCTTATTTTTGCTAACCAAAGTATTGGACTTACATGAAATATCACAGCTCTCTATGTAGGTCACTTCATCTTACTTTTTGACATTAGAAAATTATCTTTAAATAAAATTCTGTGATTTCAGAAGTCAGAATCTTAGGTATCAAAACTTTTCAAGAAACTCACCCTGATGACTCTTCAAGTTAAGTAGGATCTTGTAACTTTTCAATTGTTTCTAGGAGACTACCTGATAGCTACAAGATAAAATAAAAGTTTGTAATCAAATTATTGATGAAATGCTTTTTTTCATTTCTTTCATATAAATGCTGCTATCAATATAGAATTTCTTTTATTTTTACTATTTATTAGATATTTATATCATTTGCATGTAGCCAAAATTCTTAAGTGTTGAGAAATATAACTCTGTTTTACACGAAAATTCATTTTAAATTTAGAGGTTTAACATTCTCCACACCTATGCTATTTTAACAATTCCTTCAAAAATAAATAAATTCTGTTGATAACCAGATACCACTGTTAAATTAACTTTAACAATTTAATAATGTGAGGCAAACCCAATCCAAAACAAGACAAATTGTGTGGTTGTATTTGTTGTCTTAATTCATGAAACATCATAAATTAAATGCATTTTGATCATCCTATCCATAAATTGTATTCATAAGGATTTGTTGGGTAATTATTATAAAAAAATAGAAAGATACTTTATAATTTGTATTTTTATGTAAAATAGCAATATATCAGTCAAAGAACAATTTTAAGTTTGATCCAAGATATTGGAATTGGTGAATTTTCCAAATATCTGTTCTGTTTTTATCATTATTTTTCTTAGTTCTGAGGAAGATCCTCATTATAAATAAAAGTCTTCATTTGTTTCTTCTTTCCATCTTCTAGTCAAAAGTAACTTCTCATATTTCCCAAATCATGAGGTATCAAATTGCAGTCAGAGGGGCCAATATTTTATAAGCCACTCTTTTAGAGAACCACTGATATATATTTTTTAAATTTTAGTCAAGTGCAGATGCACACCAACACCTGTTTCTTCAACATTTCCTATTTTAAAATAAATTACATAATATGCATCATCAAATATAAGCATCCTGCAAAATGCTTCTGATATCACTGAAGTTCAAGTAAAATATTATTCTTACAGTTTCAAGTGACATTTCACATCTGCAGCACAAATTGATTGCATATCTTCACTGATGTAAATAACAAAGTTAATGTAATTATAAGAAATATTTTACATGTCCTTATAGCACAGGGTGCTTAGCTTAGTTCTCTACTGGCAATTATTTAAAAAGATATGTTATAGTGTAACTTGCTTAAACAGAAACCGGATTCACCAACATTCAAGATAAAATGAAATCATTTAAACATTTGAGCTGGTAAGCTTACATCTGACCAACACATTATTATTAAACAATAATCCATAGAGCCTCTCAAATTCCTTAAATTCTTTCAATAGTGAACTGAATGGGGAAAATATTCTTAACACACATAATTTCTCCCATTTTTTCATGTTTTCTCTTGTTTTCAAGCTCTCTGAATGTATTACTTTAATAAGCTAAAAATTAATTTACACATCAAGAAACAAATGTATTAAATAAGGTGAGAAGAAGGGGAATCCTACGTCTTAATTGAGATCTTGTCATTATCCATGCCTTGTCTATACTATTTTCTGAGCTGTCACTTGTAACCGTCACACTTATCAAAAAATTACTGGATTCTACTACTAAAGGCATGTTTGATTACTGTGAAACATTGCACAGCCTCTGAAAGTGCTGAGCAAGTAAAAGATAAATCAAAGGAAGCAAAGTGGTTCTAACAATGCTGTGAACATGAGCCAATCAATAGTGAAAAGAATTTCATGAGTTAAAATTCTTTTTAAAAAAGGACCCTTAGATGCTCTGATTTCCTTCTCTGTTTTATTTCATAGTGACATGAACCGCAGAGTATCTTTAGATCCTTAAACCAGGTATATTCTCCTTTTATATTGATGATTTAAACTTGTGTCTTTGTCATGAAAGTTTACTGTGTCTACCAGCAGAATAAGGTTGTTCAGGAGGCCCAAATTATTTTTACTGGACATAAATAATCAACAAGTAAGCATGAATAATATTCTATTGTCAAATGCTATAAATATGAATTACCAGATACCATCAAAATAAAAGTAAATGATATCAGGAAGAATTTAGGCTATTCATTGCTAAGATGAAAAACCATCAAGATAAATATGTAACAAAATAACAAAACAGTATATCATTTACATTTTGTGTGCTAAAATCCCAATTTGTTTATAAAACTCGATAAATATACAAGAAATATATTTTTGTGTTTTGTATTTTGCTTAGTGCATAAAATAATGCATAAAACAATACACAAGAAAAGAGAATATTTGGTAGAGAGAAAGCTCATGAAAAAGTGAGGTAACAAGTTTTTTTAACTTCCTAGTGGCTAAAGCAATGGAAAAAATAACATTTCAAAATCAAAAATCACTTCACTTCAAAGATTAAGAGTATCAACCTTGGTTCATGAGAATAATCTCATTCCCTTCCCTACAGCATTTTTTAAAAAGAAGACCCTATGTGATGTGGGAGATAGTATCCTTCAAAATGTCATTGCAATAAATAAAATCATAAATTTTAAGCCTTACATGAATTCTGATGAACATGTGCCTCAAAGCAATCTCAGGGTAAAATGACAAAACCCCAATTCAGTAAAGGTAAATCCATGAAGATCTAAATCTAAAAATTGAAATTCTTTGATATCTGACTTAATCCAGATCCTCTCTATATAGATAGATAGGACATAGGCGTATCTATATATGTGTGTACATGTGTGTACATGCACACGTGCATAGGTGTATATACACAGGTCTGTGTGATATATATACATAGACATTGAACAACATGGGGGTTAGGACTGCCAAGGCCCATGCAGTGGAAAAACTGCGCATAACTTTAAACTTTGCAAGACTTAATGACTCAGAGCCTTCTGTTGACAGAAGTCTTGCCAATAATATAAACAATTAACACATATTTTGCATATTATATGTATCATAGACTCGTGTTCTTACCATAAGTAAGCTAGAGAAAAGAAAATGTTATTAAGGATATCATAAGGAAGAAAAAACATTTATAACGCTGTACTGTATTTATCATTAAAAATCTACATGTAAGTGGACCTGTACACTTCAACTCCATATCATTCAACTGTATATACATGTGCATGTGTCTGAATATATATATACATATATACCCACTAATACCACAATGTGCTCATCTTACATAATTTAAATTATAAATATATATGAAGACATATATTTTGGATGTCGATTCCCGCGACATTACAGAAGAAAGTATACACTTCACTCAAAGGATACACTGTTTGACAAGTGACTGATAAATCTGCACCTATCAGATTGGTACAGGCTGATGCTTAGAATATGCGGTATGAAATAAAGGGATATATAGAGTGGATTAAATACCTCTTGCACCTGCTCTTATTGCTTTAAGTATTTCCTCTATCATATTTATCTTTACTGCCTATTTTACATCCCTCATAGTGAAATCCAAAACATTGTTGAGTCCTCAGAAATCAGAACATTGGCTAGCTCATAGTAGATGCTCACAAAATATCTTTGGATCACTTCAGCAATAAGGGCTTCATGAATGTAATACCAAATAAAGCCTGCTAGAAAATTTGAAGCCTCATGGACAGAAGTATGCATAGAAATGAAATACACAAAATGAAACTCTTTTCTCTTTCATTCCCAAGTTAATGACATAATGGTATTCTCAAAATATTTTAAAGTACTTATAAAATATTAAGAAGTGCTATCTTTAAATTTTAGAAATCAAACATAGATTTGGTTGCATTTATAAGATGTTTAAAAATAATTGGTAATCTTTGAGAAGCAGATGGTAGGAACAAAATGCAACTTAGTCACATTTAAGAACCATTGTTAATGGTGACTGTAATGAGTATAAGCTTAGAATTAGGTCAATAAGGGGTCTTTGTATTATTACCACAAAAAAAAAAAAGAATTGAAAAATGAACTTCCACTTCTTTACTTGGGACTTGCTTTATAATGTATCTTTATATTATTATAAAACTATGTTGCTTAATGGCTTAATTGTGGATACTATCATTTATCATTTACAGTTTCCTGAGTTGCAACATGATAGAAACTATGGAAGAAGAGAATCATAAAAAAAAATGCAGTGATCACAAGCCATAAAAATAAGGTGATAGATTACCTTCGTTCCACCTAGTCTTATCCTAGAACCATAAATAAGCATGCTAGTGAATAGGGGTTTTTTTGTCTTTGAATTTTTATCCAAGATTTAAAAAAAAGTGAGAGGTGACACCATATTTTAAATAGATTCTGGTTCGTCTTTGGATGTTTGAATGAGTGAGATTAATTACCTATCTTTCATCACTGCTCATTTCTATTTACATTTGTCACTTCGAACTTGTTAGTTCACTTGCAATTGCCTTCAAATATGTTTGTATATAGAGTCTTAGGACTTGAAAAAAAATCAATAGGCCACTTGAGAAATTAAAGAAGGTAGAGGGTATGTAAGAATTTAGTGTGAATAGAAAAATTAGTTTGGCTGTGGATTTTCCCTGACAAGGAGCCTCCATGAGAACAGAAATGGTAATCAGTTTTGCTCACCACTATATTCCCAGGGCCAACAACTAAATGTGGCACTTAAAGAATTCAACAGACATGTTTGGAATTAGTTTTGGAAGTCTCCAGCACCATGGAAGAAGCTGAATAAGTCATAGGCTAGGGAAGCCATCTGTGAGTTATCTTCTGATACAAATCAAAGAGAACGCATTATTTTTGCAATGTATCTTCTCTATGAAAATTTTTGGAATGTGGAGAATAAATACATTCACTGTGTTATGAGACAACGAGTACTTTATTTTAAAGTCAAAAGAAAACCAAAGGAACATTTTGATGCATTTCCTCTTAGAAAGCAACTGATTGATATCTTCAGTGTTGCAGCAAACCAAATTACTGTACAAATTGATGTGGAACAGCATACTGATCTATCCCAGCTTGCCAGATTTGTAGTCTTTCCTCACAGCATGCTTAATGAGGGGTTCACAATAATATGGAAGATAAGGTATTTTGTTACCATCAACTGATCCTTGCACTTAAAGATGATTTATCTCCAACCAACCTTGAAGCACGTCCTGACTGTAGGCTGAAATGTCAACAGATCTTCTAACTTTGCTTCGATTACATAAGATATAACGGTAATCACTGCTAAGACATCAGCCCATGTACATTACATCTCATGATAAAATGAAAAAGTTTTATATTAATCAGATATGGAAATCATATTTGTTCTGAGAGTTGCATACTGCATTCAATTTTTATTATAAATATGCCAAATTTTTAAATTAAAATGAAAAAGTTTTATATTAATCAGACATGGAAATCATATTCGTTTTGAGAGTTGCATACTTCATTCAATTTTTATTATAAATATGCCAAATTTTTAAATATCTATAATAAAGAAAACAAAGCACAATTTGAAATTTCTGTCCTTTTTCCCCAACTTAATCATCAGAACAGATTACATTAGGATTTATCCATTGTTATTCCATATCACAGGAGCCAGAATGAGCCTAACATCCATATTACATCCTATTTTTGAGGTATGCATAGGCACCATCTAACTCACAAACCATTAAAAATTTAATGCTTACAATTTTAGCAAATGCCATTTGAAAGAGAAAAAAGTCTTTTTACTTTTAATCTGTGCTATGATATGGGTGGCAACTTTAGATTTAGGTACTTAACAGTTTTGCAATTTTTTTTCATTAATTGATAGATTATACATCCAAGAAGTATGGAATTCTTCTTCTTAGGGCACTGGACCTGGGAACTATTTTAAATAATCATCCAGATTTTAGGAGACTGGGCTTTCCCACATCCTCCCATCTAGATTTACATAATGGCAATATCCTCAAACCTAAGGGAGAACAAAGAGGGAAATCCTGTAAATGCTCATCAATGAGATATTTCTATTTTTAGACTTTTATGGACATCTACTCAAATATCCATCCCTACACAGTCATAGTGTAAACTCAAATCATTTATTGTACTGAGTAAACCTCAGATTCAAATTCTTTAAAACAGGAATAATAATATTAATCTTACAAATATCTTAAAATATTGCGGACATAATATGGTATAATGAATAACCAGCCATCAATAAATACTAGCTATTACTCATTCTATTCAACAAATATTCAAGTGATATGCTGGCAAAACAACAGTAAAAAAGGGAGACAAAAATCTCTACCCTGATGCTTCACAGAACTGACTTCAAACTAGTTTACATTAATTAAACAACTTTGGGCAAGTTATTTTCCTAACCACTAAAGTATCCAATTTTTTTCTATTATATAATTCTTTCATCTTTTTATTTTCTTCATATACCTTATTACTCATGATATTTTCTTAAAAAGTTGCAATAATAGGATCACTGATGGTCTTATTTATTATTGCATATCTAGTACTCGGAACAGTGAGTGGTACAGATAATCACTCAATAGTCCTTAAATAATCAACAAATTTAGCTCACTATGCTTCAGTTTCTTAATCTTTAAAATGGGAATCAAATAGTGCATATGTAATAAAGATGTTGAGAATATTAAAAGAGATAAGACAGGTAAAGAGGCCTGCGATGGTATCTTGAGCAGTGCAATTAAATGATTGCAATTTATTAAATAATGTTTTTTCACATACAGCTATTTTTTCCCCTGAAGTTTTGATCATTGGTCTGTCAAGAAAGTGTTAGCTGTTTAGAGGAGAAATGTGACATCAAAAATAAAATAGGTTAATAATTGACTACTAAGATCTTCAAGAATGATATGCTACATCAGTGATAGTATCATTAAATTTAGCCTACCACACTGCTTCTGTCATCTTGCAAATCTCACACACCAATTTATCTCCTGCACGCCAGTCCCTAGTCCATTCATTGTTGACTAGTGGCTGTCTCCCCTTACTTCCCCTGCCATCACTCACGGTAAGCTTACCTAAAATATAAATGATTTAAATCCCAGGACTGTTTCAAGCCATTCTCTCAGACAAGTGTGTTTGAATTTTCATGACCTTTATTCCTCAACCTCCCTTACCCCCTCTACTAACCATTCACAAGCCTGGTCAAATGTTACTTCTTGGAAATGTTTTCCTTCTATTTCTGTCAAGGACTGGGCTCTGGGGTGTACATTTCTGGAATATTGCATTTACTTCCCAACCATCTCAAGTCTCTCTTGCCCTTCTGTAATTCAGCTGCAACTTGCCACCAGGTTATTCTCATAAATCATTTTATCCATCATGTTCTTTTCCTAACAAAATATCTTCAGAACTTCCCCATAGCCTCTTATTTAATTAATTAATTATTTATTCATTGAATTTGCCAATGCTACATTTTCTTTTTTTTTTTTTTAATTTTTATTTATTTATGATAGTCACAGAGAGAGAGAGAGAGAGGCAGAGACACAGGCAGAGGGAGAAGCAGGCTCCATGCACCGGGAGCCCGACGTGGGATTCGATCCCGGGTCTCCAGGATCGCGCCCTGGGCCAAAGGCAGGCGCCAAACCGCTGTGCCACCCAGGGATCCCGATTTGATTCTGATATGGAAAGAACACTTAACATGAAGTCTAGCTTCTTAAAGTTTTAAGTGTACGATTTATTATTGTTGATTAAAAGTATAACATTATACAGCAAATTTCTAGAGCTTATTCATTTTGCTTGACTAAAATTTTGTGCACATTAATTAGTAACTCCCCATTTCCTTCTCCCTCTACCTCAGCTCTTGGCAACCATCGTTTTACACTTTGATTCTCTAAGTTGACTATTTAAGATACCTTATACAGTGGAACCATGGATTATTTGTCTTTCTGTGACTGGCTCATTTCATTTAGTTCTATAATGTCCTCAAGATTCATCCATGTGGTTGCATATTACAGAGATTTCCTTCTTTTTTAAGCTGAATAGTATGTCATTGTATGTATATACATTTTGTTTATCTGTTAATCATTGATGGACATTTGTTTCCATGTCTTGACTGTTGTGAATTGCGTTGCAACAAACAAAGGAGAATTAAAATCAGGATCTCAAGGAGATATTGACATTTCCACTGCCTTTTAAATGAAGATTAAACTCCTTACAGAGACCTTATGGCTGTGTGAACTATTCAGTCACAGGGATTTGTGCTTAGAAGGGCTCCATGTCTGGTTTGGTAAACTGTTGTAACCATCCTGAAATTCTTACTATTTTTAAAAAAGGATTTCCACATTTTAATTTTCCCTAGGCTTCACATATTAGGTAGCCTTACATGAATAGTTAGCTGGGCATCCATTCATTTCAACAATCTTTTCTAATTTCATCATCCACTAATCTCATCTTTAAATTCCTAAATTAAAGTTACTGTATTTACTATTCCTTAAACATTACTATTTTATTCTCTTTGACTTTATATTTTCCATTTGGTTGGAATACTTGCACCACTCTCTACTGCTTAGCTTATTCAAGACTAACTCAACAATGAACTTCTTTGTGAAGTTGATGTGACCATTAAGATACAGCAAATTGTTCTCTTTGAAGGTATACAGCATTTTGCATCTGTAGTTCCCATTAGATAGTTACCTAATTTTGTCTTATTTTGTTATTTCAATTTTCCATTGATGGTTTTTACTTTACCTAATTTAGTGGCTTCTTGAAAACAGAAATTGCTACCTATTAGATGTTTCATAGGCCCTACTACACTTATTAAAGTGCTTATCACAGAATTGCTACTCAATTATTATTTTGCCAAAAAAGTAAAATGGTTACATTATACTAATGTATTTGCTTATAACATTCAAAGATAAGCTATATGAAAATTGTCTGAGATTGTCTGCATTAAATTTTTATTTCTTACAGTGAAGAAAAAGAGAAACATTTCTCTGAGCCATAACAAATTGAGGAGAAAGTTTTTAAACATATGTAGTCCAAAATTACTCCCAAATCATCTATGTCTTATTTATCTTATATACTACCTATGTCTTACTATCTATCTTTATCTTTAAAATTGACTTGAGTCCTTCTAGATTAATTCCTAGAAATTCCTGGAATGTTGCCTTACCTGTATTCAAATGCCTAAATTATTCAATTTATATTCGATATGCAATTAACCATGATGAGCCATTTCTTTAGTCTTTTGACCTCCCACATATGCCCCAACTGCCATATCAGTTCCATGTCCCATAATTGAGCTTATTTGTTTCCATCATGACTATGTCCTTGAAGCTGCATAGAGATCAATCCTCCCGGCTATTGCTGTTGCCCCTTTTGTCTCTTAATCATGTCATAGTGATATTGGGTCTATCTTGAACCTTGCTAAAAGAGATTACATCTTCTCAGTTGCTCTACTCCCTTTATCAAATGACCTCCGTACTTAGCCCACATGCAGACATCAATTACTTCTACTCTCTGTTCTCTACAGAACCAGTTGGGGAAATTTTCCAAGGTCTTTAATGCTTTTCTCCACAAATTGTCAAAATGCAAAGTCTTGGATTTCATCGAGATGATTCTGGGTACTCCGGATCTAAACAAAAATCCAAGGGAAAAAAAGCAACAACAACTTAGCATTACTGGTCTGGTTAATTGACTTTATGGCATAAATCATACCAAAACATGTCTTCACCTAATCCAACAGATTCACTTTATATCATGTTACAATCTTCATCTCACTTTCTGTTAATGAAACTGCAATAATGATTTATTGATATTCTTAAAAAACATAACAAAAGGATATCATCCAAAACTATAATTTTTAAAGATTAGTAACACTTAGATTAAGACTTTTCAGACTTTATTTGTACAACCTTGATTGCTTTAGAATCAACAAACTTTCTTTGCTTTGTGTTGATCACATTTCCTTGAAAATTTCAAAGGAAATATACAGATAACAACTTCAAGGAATTCTTACAGTACATTGTGAGACAGGATCTATTTCTCCTAACATCACTTTATATATTACCCAGTGTCCAGTGTCAATAAGTATATTTTAAAAGCACTTAAATTGTAGTAGTTTATAAAAAGCTAAGGAAATAAAGCAAATATTTTATTTATTTATTTACTTATTTATTTATTTTTAAATATTTTATTTATTTATTCATGAGAGATACAGAGAGAGAGGCAGAGATACAGGCAGAGAGAGAGAAGCAGGCTCCATGCAGGGAGCCCGACGTGGAACTTGATCCTGGGTCTCCAGGATCATGCACTGGGCCGAAGGTAGGGCTAAACCACTGAGCCACCAGGCGATCCAATATTTTATTTAATATTGACTCAATTATTAAGCAGAATCAAAAAATTTTAAAAACAATGCATCAGTTTCTTCACCAACATCCAAGAACATGTAGGTGGAAGAAATATTATTAAAATTTGATAAAAGGTTACTGATAGCAACTGAAATTTTGTTTTATTTTTCACTTTAAATTGTTAGAGTCTTATACTTTATATGCCTCATCATAGTCACAATATATTTTTGGAAAAGCCAATATTTAATTTTTGCTGCTTAAGTCATTAGTTCATTAAAACCTTGTCTGTGTCAGTTAATAATAAGTATTAATATTTAAAGATTATTTATTTATGTATGTATGTATGTATGTATTTATTTATTCATGAGAGACAGAGAGAGAGATAGAGGCAGAGACACAGGCAGAGGGAGAACCAGGCTCCATGCAGGGATCCTGATGTGGGACTCAATCCCAGGACTCCAGGATCACGCCCTGGGCTGAAGGCGTCGCTAAACCACTGCACCACCGGGGCTGCCCAATAAGTATTAATTCTAAACAACACTGTCCAAATACCTGATTAGCATTTTTATTTTCAAATGCATTTAAAAATTTAATTGATCATTAAAACACTACAAAAAGCAAATATCCCCCTAGCCCCCAAAATATGCATTTTAGGATGACACTTTAAATTGATGCTTCTAAAGAAAATTTCTCTAGATTTAGCTTGCTCAGAGTACTACCCAACTTCAGGAATAGTTTCTATTGAATGTGGGTTTTCTTTTTTTTTTTTTTTTTTTCTGTGTATGGCCACATTATTCTTTTTATGTGTCTTGAAATTTTGAGTAGAAAACCAGACTTTTTTTTTTTAGATTTATTTATTTAGAGAAAGAGAGTGAATGCTCAAGCCTGGGGAGAGGCAGAGGGAGAGAAAGAGAGAGATTATCTTTTTTTTTTTTAAGATTTTTATTCATTCATGAGAGACATAGGCAGAGGGAGAAGCAAACTCCCTGTGGGGAGCCTGATGTGGGACTCGATCCCAGGACTCTGGGATCACTCTCTGAGCTGAAGGCAGTGATGCTCAACCACTGAGCAACTCAGGCATCCTGAGTGAGAGAATCTCAAGCAGACTCTGCACTGACCATGGAGCCCGACTTGGGGCTCGATCTCACAACCCTGATATCATGACCTGAGCTGAAATCAAGAGTTGGATGCTTAACCAACTGAGCCATCGGTACCCCCCCAAACCTGGATATTTTAAATGATATAATGTGAAAATCCTGGAATTCACCCCCACCTCCCCCAGATATGTTTTTGTTGCTGTTGTTGTTGTTGTTGCTTACTATTGGTTTAGTGACTTTGTTGAACTAATACTACAAAATCAGTATTTTTTTTTTTTATAATGTGTGACCACTGAAGTCTTTTCTCAGTTATCTAAGTGGTCACTTAATGATTATTTTTTCTATAATTGCTTTGAAACAATAAGTCTCTTACCTGCTTTCATTGCTCTAGCAGCTTTGCCTCAGTGTCAGGCAGGAGTAAGGCATTAGGGCCTTCTAAGGCCTTTCTTGGTCATGCACATAGCCCTGCACATATGCATGGCCTTCCAAATCTCCATAAATATGCTGGAACTTTTCAGAGTCCATATGGACATTTTTCTCTACAGGTTTTCCTTTTTAGTTTTCTGGCAATCCTCTTCTTTGCTCCAACTGGTATCACTGCCACTGGCAGCCATTGTTAAGCAAAAAGCTTTGGGGAAAGGTCTTTCCTCACTGAGCAAGATTTTAGTCAGGCAAAATACAGACAAGCCCTGTGAATAAGGCTTTTCATGAGAGTTGCCAGGCAGGTCAAATTGTGACAATTTTCCAGGAATGGGACATTTTTTTGTTGCTCCAAACCTATCTGGCCCCTCTAGAAGCCACTAGCTGCTGGTGTTCACTGTGATTGCAGAACTACTGATTTTCTGGAGCTAAATATCACAAAGCTCACTCTTCTTCCTGAGAATCAGCCATTTTCTTAAATAAATTGTATAACAAATTTTGTAAGTCATTGGTTAATTTCCAGATTTCTGAAATTATGACTTTTAAAAACTTTCCAGTGTTCTTTTTTGATGTTGTGGAAGAGAGAATTTTAGGAGATCATTAATACATCTGGAAGCACTTCTCCCTCTATTACTCTTCTTGACTTAGGAGTTTTATCTTTATTTAAGAGCAACAGTACTAGGTTATAATTAGCATTAGGAAACCCTGATAGTGATATAAGAAGACATTAATATATGAAACACATTCTTTATACAACTTTAATCATTGTCTCCCCCATTTTAATTAATGAACAAAATAGTAAAAGCAATGAACATTTAATAATAAGATGAGAAGATGAGAAGCTATGATATTGAAGAAAAATAAATTTCATGGAACTACAGGGAACATCTTCCCAAAGACATATTTCTGCAGTCAAAAATGATTAATTGGTAACAGTTCAAAGAGGCAAAAAATACTCTGAACATTCACTCTAAACTCATTTTCTTCTTACAACATGTTCCTGGGCCAAAATCCATAATTATTAGCTTGGACATTTTCAAGAACCTGAACATCCTTCACTCTGATCCTATTTCTGTTTACTGACTTTTCAGCAGTCCAGTCTTAGCTCTCAGTTCTGGCTTGGAAAGGAATCCTGCAGCAGGTCACTCCACAGAATAACAGAGTGGTAGGCATCCCCTCTTTCTCTCTCCCTAATATTTATAACCCCTTTCAAATACTCTTTCTCTTCAGTGATGAAGGAAATTAGCCAGAGCCTTGTGGTAACCCTGTAACTTTGAGAGTTAGAACTCCAACAGATGACATTTAGCACAAGACTGAGAAAGAGCGGGTACTTCTGCTCTCATATAACTGGAATTGTGTGACGACTTTCCAAGCATCATCTCATCTAGCGACCATATCTGCTGCATATATGGCCTTAAATTTTTCCCCTTGTTATTGTTGGGCCCTGAAACCTAAGGTTTTTCAGCTAAGCAGGGATAGAGGATACATACCAAACATGGTTTTGCATGAATCTA
Source organism: Vulpes lagopus (assembly GCF_018345385.1). Taxonomy (NCBI): domain Eukaryota; kingdom Metazoa; phylum Chordata; class Mammalia; order Carnivora; family Canidae; genus Vulpes; species Vulpes lagopus. The sequence goes on along the minus strand of NC_054832.1, from coordinate 49,921,931 downwards.
GTCCATGCTCTTTTCAAGGATTTCTTCGCACGTGCGTATCCCCTCTGACAGCAATATATACCTCTAGTCACCCACTGGATTGGAAAACAAATAAGTAGCTCTATTTTCAAGGAACTGATTCTTAAATAAGTGACACCCATATCAGCAAATTGTGTAGCTGATTACCACTCTTCTCTTGAAAACCAAAGTGTAATACCTGAAGTACCCAGTCTGGAAAAATAAGGAAATGCTGAGTTTTCTTGATTTCCGGGAAAGCTCTTACACTTTCTGGTGTTTTTTTGCCACCTCTGGTTCTAAAATGGTGCTCTAGGTAGCACTGACACAAGTTTTACTGTCATTTCAAACCATTCGGGGATACAATTGTCCTCCACTTACCTCTTCTTCACTGTGTCTAAACTAGACACAGGTACATTTTCTTCCGAATAAGACATCCTTAATGCAAGGAAATGATACACAACAGACAAAATATAATCCCTTAGTTATTGACATCTGCTATGCTCCTATGGAATATATCTTACCTAAAAGGATCAAATATACAAAATATTTATTTAGCTTAATATTTATATTTATGTGTTAAATTGTGTTATATATTCTTATTTTAAGTATTTAGTTATTCAATTTAAATTTGTTAGAAAATGAAGTGAAAACTGAATCGTTGCATTTTACATAGAAGTGACACCAACAGATAAAAGGTAAAGAGGGAGTTTTGTAAGTATAGGAATAACATGATCAACAGTTTTATGAAGATAGATTCATTTTTTTATTTTAATAAACTACAAGTTTAAGGCATCTGCGTGGTTCAGTTGGTTAAACATCTGCTTTTGACTCAGGTCATGATTCCAGGGTCCTGGGATCGAGCCCGGAATCGGGCTCCCTGCTCAGTGGAGAGCCTACTTCTCCCTGGCCTCCCGTTCATTCTCTCTGTCTGTGTCACTATCTCTGTCTCTCTCAAATAAAAAAATAAATAAATACAATATTTAAAAAAAAATAGCCACGTGTTCCTTTCAAAGGACAACAAAGTGTTCAGCATATGCAAACATCTTCCTTCTTTCAATCACTCCAACTTGGCCATTTTAGGTTATTAGTATTTTTTAGATGTAAAAATGCATGTTATTTGTATTGTCATCTCCTTACCAAATGGCCACAGTTTAGGATTTGGGCTATATGAAATATATGATTTCAGGCTTAAGGCCAGTTTTTATTTGTGTTCTTTTAAGTAAAACTTTCCCCTTACAGCTGACTTCATTTTCATACACCAACACCCAGAAGCTCCCTCAAGCTACTGACAGACAAATTAAGTTCGCAGAGGCAAAATGACAACAAAGTCAGAAATAAGCCTAGTGTCTATGCTGGCAATGCCGTGGCCTGAACCATGGGGCTATGTGTTCTCTCCAGACATATTTTGTGTTGGGAACATGGCCATGTCTGGCTGCATAGCCCTCTTTGGTCATGCTTGTTTTGTGAGCCTTGTTCTTCAGAGTTCCCAGGGACTCTATGAGATACCCTACATTCTTGTAATAAATTCTGTTTCTGTTAAATTAGCCAGAATAAACCTTTGTTGCTTTCTACAAAGAACCCTAACGAGTGCCCTCTGTCACAGCAATAATGGGAGAATTAAATGAGGTAAGTAAAGAGCCTGGTATAGTGCTTGCTTCAGAGTAAACAACCAATAAGTATTAGGTCTTTCCCATGTTTTAATACCGTGTTCTATTCTGAATTTCCTTTTAAACTCCTCTTGTTAATAAAAATGCTTAATTTAGATCATGGATAACATGCATCCCTAACAAATAATCAAACCTCTCTCCCTTCAGTTTAATATTCTCTACAATCACCTTAGGATGCAATAGAGGATTTCTAAACTTATTGAATCATCTGGACTTTTATAAAATAAAAATATCTTAAATCCCAAGGGTGCCTGGGTGGCTCAGGCCTTAAGCATCTGCCTTCACCCAGGTCATGATCGAGCCCCAGGTAGGCCTCCCACACTCAGTGGGGAGCCTGCTTCCCCTTCTCTTTCTTCTCCCTCTGCCACTCTCCTGGCTCGTGCTCTCTCTCTGAAATAAATAAAATCTTTAAAAGAAAAAAAAATCTTAAATCCCCAAAAGCTGTAAATGCACATTAATATCTAATAAAAAGGGGAGGGGGCTTAATTTCTAAACTTTAGGCCCCTCCCTCAAAGGTATTTTAGCCTGAAAGTTCTTAGAGAGGAGAAAGAAGAATAATGTGAGAAATACAATATTGAGACATCTTCTTCTCTATACTCATAAAAATTCTAATCAGTGAAATAAATGGGTTCTCTCTAGATTTGTGCTCTGTTTTCTCCCAGTAAAATGTAGCAACCCTTTTGCTTTTACTTCATCTGGGTATTTGTTTGAAAGCTTTATGGATTTTTCTATAATAGATCTCTAATTCTTATTCAATAGCATTTCAAAGGTTTTTTTTTTTTTTTTCCTACAGATACTTTGTTCTATTAATTTTGGCTCTAATACTTACTTTAGTATTCTTGTCTTATATGAATTAAATATATCATTTCTGCACTGTTTCCTGTATGTTTTAAAAGCTCCCATAAACACATGACTATGTCTTACATACTTCATTCGATAATGGTATTGAATCAAGATCTTTGTGGTATTAACTAGATCTCAGGAGAATATTCTTTGCCTGTACTTTTCCATCCATTATCTTGCTATCGTTTTATTACACTTTCTCTTTTTTTTTAAGACTAGCTTTTCTACCTAGATTACTATTCCTCCCACAAAATAATGTTTGCACCCAGATTTATGAGTCACTTGGATTGATCTCTGAAGCCCAAGATTGTACTAGTTAAGGAGTAGTAACCAGGACAGGTATATCCATGGATTGGCCACAACTCTAGAAGTCAGAAGATCTGGTTTAAGTCCCAATTGCAATGATTTTTATTATATGATTTCAGGAAAATTAATTTAAACTCATTGAATCTCAGCTTCTTTCAACTGTAAAATGGGGACACTAAGGGTAATATGTACTCTACCTTCCTCAGAATGTTACCTCAAGCATCAGATGGTGCGATATGTATGAGAGCAATTTGCTAAACTAAATAGCACTTCAAATTGCTTCTCTCCGTGAAAGCACTTATCACAATGTCTGGTAATTATCTGTTAACTTGTCTGTCACCCCCTTCTACATCCTTTCCTCCTTGAAGGAAAGATCAATGAATGAAAATGTAAATTACAAGTTCCAGAGCCAATAAGAATATATTTTTTTCAATAAGGATATTATACTACTAGAAATCTAAAAGATTTTCGCCACTTGCTGTGCTTTTACAGTCTTGTTGCTTCTTGCTTAAATTTAGACCCAATTTATACAAACTCTTCTCCTACTGTCTTTTTTTCCCCTTGTTTTCTTAAATGTAAAATGAGAGAGCATGTGGTTATGAAAACTTTGCTGTGTAGACAACGCCACATTTTAGAGAACATATTACAAGTAATTAGAAACAGAAAACAAAGTTTTTTTGGTTTTGTTTCTGTTTGTAAGCTTTTATTTTAAATCATGAGAGACACAGAGAGACAGGCAGAGACATAGTCAGAGGGAGAAGCAGGTTCTCTGCGGGGTGCCTGATGCGGGACCTGATCCCAAGACCCTGGGATCATGACCTGAGCCGAAGGCAGATGCTCAGCCACTGAGCCACCAAGGTGCCCCCAGAAAGGAAAGTTTTACACTTTGCTTGTAATTTAACTAAAACCGTGATTTGTATACTCAATATACTTTATGAACTAATTTGTCCTTGCATAACTTCAGAGGCTTTGTATGTGAGTAAAATAATTTTCATTATTATAACTAAAAAAATTCTCATTACAATTAAAAGACATTAGGACAATTGTGATTTAAAATGGCAGCTATAGATTCATGTCCGAATTCTTGGTTATAAATCTTATTTCTGTTTGCATGTTTTAAAAAGTGTGTTGAAATCACTTATCACTTAGAAGGTATAGAAAACATGTTATTTTTAATTGGGGATGTTAACGAACTAGTCATTGCCTAATTTATTTCAGATTAAGTAGTGCTTTCTTCCAGAACCTGACAGGAAAACTCTTTCTCATCCCTATGAATAAAGTTAGTGAAAATATAATCACTCTAATTTTTCCCTTTTGCTTTGGGCCAGGATTGGAAGAAAGAGCTCTGGGAAGAATTTTGTAAGAAAATCCCTGTGTGTTTTTGAGCGACATAAATTAAGGATAATGTTTATTGAAAAATGCAACTTCACCAAAAGTGACTAATGTGTGTCGACAGAGACCTGAGCTGGCAAATGTAAATAAAAAATGAAATAGAACAATTATATGGAGATACAGCAAGTAAATCATCTTTTTGGCCTCTCATTGATCAAATATTCATTGTATATATTTTGTACCAACGCTGTGCTAGATAATAGGGCTCAGATGAGCACAGCTATTCTGAGAGCATTTTACAGATGCACAAAATTTAATGCAATAACTGCTCTTACTCTCACAACTCCAAGGCAGAGATAGAGACAATTTGCAAATCAAAAGTGGCCAGAAGTAGTTTTAGCAATCCCTTTCTAGAGTTTACTGGAGCGGAACTGACTTCCTCAAGTAGCACCAAGGCACATTTATGTTTAGTAGGAACGTGGATATCGTAGTACTTGAAATCAAAATGAGCTTAAAGGCACTCTGCTCAGATACTGAACACTGACAAAAGTAATTATTTTTTTCCCAAAGAAACACTCAGTTCTCCTACATCGTAGTCACCATCAGGAGGCCAACTAGGATGGGACATAGAGAAAGATCAAGAGGGAAGGAGGGCGGGGGGTGTGGGTGAATGGGTGACGGGCACTGAGGGGGGCACTTGACGGGATGAGCACTGGGTGTTATTCTGTATGCTGGTAAATTGAACACCAATAAAAATAAATTTATTATAAAAAAAAAAAGAAAAAGATCAAGAGCTAGTCATGTGTTGTCAAGAGGTATGTGGTAAGAATAGAACCAGGACAAAGGTGTTATTTTTTTTTTTTTAAGATTTTCTTTATTTATTCATGATAGTCACAGAGAGAGAGACAGGGAGGCAGAGACACAGACAGAGGGAGAAGCAGGCTCCATGCAGAGAGCCCGACATGGGATTCGATCCCGGGTCTCCAGGATCGCGCCCCGGGCCAAAGGCAGGCGCCAAACCACTGCGCCACCCAGGGATCCCCCAAAGGTGTTATTGAGATATGATTTACATGCAGGAAAATTCACATATTTTAAAGATATGGTTCAATGAATTTTTACCTTTGCATATACCACTTAGATCACTGGTTCCAATTCAAGATATAAAAGCTTTCCTTTATCCCAGAAGCTTTATTGTTCATTTTTCCAGTCTATCCTCTAGAGGTAGCCACCATTCTGATTTATTTTATAAAACTTTATTTTTGCCTGTCATTGAACTTCATAAAGTTGTACTGGGGTATTACTAAATAAGGATTTTAATTTATGGCATATTTTCACATTAGACTGATTATTTGCTTTTTCCAATGTATTTGCTAATATCAATGGTATGGATTCAATAATTTTCTACTAATCAACCCTTTTTATTATATGAACAATATTTGTGCATCAATAACCAACAGGTTATGAGTCTGTGTGACAACTGCAGGCAAGAAGGTGCCATATGCCTGTGGGTAGACCACATGAGCAGTAATCAGTATACAATGGGGGACTTCTTGAACAAAGTTACCTTTCAGTTCACAAAGTTCTTTTGCATAACTGTTTCATTTGACACTTAATACAACCCTGTAAGAGAACAGAAATTTTTTTCTTCATACTATTGGAGATTATGAGCAGTGAGTTTCAGAGAAGTGATAGGTTTGACACACAGAGTCTTAAATCTCTTTACTATCCAATACCATTTTCTTCTTGCAATGATTGTGATCATGCTAAAAGAGGTTTATTATAAGCATTTACATGGTTTAGTTCCAGATTGTACCCATGGTTATAGTTTTTTTTTCTCTTTGGTTTCCATCTTAAAGATATTTTTATGGATGAGTGAGCAAAACAAAAGAATACTCTGTTTTTCCTAGAAGAAAATTAAACAATCACAGTATCAGGTGGGAGAAGAGGTAATGAAGAAGTAATTTGAGACAGAAAATTTGAGCATCTGATCTCATTTAACAGCTGTGGAATATGTTAAGCACATTAACCTATAGTCAACCTGATTCCTAGTGATCTCAGGATGAGGGATCAGGTTACCATGTCACTGAATCCTTTTCCACTCTTGGCAGGAGTCTGTCAGAGTTCAGAGCCTTAGGTTAACAACACATGTGGATTGAACCCACCTCTTAGAGGAGTTTTATATTCAGTCAATCTTAGTAGAAGTTGAGAACAGACTATATTACATTTTAACATTTTTTCTAGCTCAGGGTTTTATGATCCTTTGGAGATTCATAATTTCCAGTATCTATGACACTCCTTGGTATTAAGCTGAGTTTTTCTAATTTACTGCATCACACTAAATGGTGCCCTAGTGGTCTGAAAAATGAATGTGTGCACCCAACCCTAAATACTGTATTTAGTACACTTGCCACTATCCCTTTCTTCTTTGCATATTTTCATCTAGGATTATCTTCTGTGAGCCAGAAAAAAAATCTTTGTCAAAAGCAGTATCAATTGAATCCTGTGCTCATCATATATTAGCCACAGAAGCTTAGACTTCACTTTCCACATTATAGGAAAAGAAGAAAATTATGCAAACCTTCCAAAGTGTTAAATGACTTAAGGTAAATAAAACTTTTAAAAAATATTTGAAGCCTATAATAAGTTATTAATTATACACATATATATACTAATTATATATATGCTATACATATTCCAAATACTAATTATATACATACACATATATATGTATGTATGTATGTATGTATGTATATGCCTGCTATATATCTTGCTCTCATTTTTCCTCACCATTGGCATAATATAATAGCCTCTTAGTTGGTTTTCTCTTTTAGTTTATGATTATGGTGTAAAATGCAGTTGTCCTACTTCAATATCTTTGATCTTTTCCCCAAAACTCTACAATGTCAAATCCCATTTGCTTAGAATGGCCAAAAAGTCCATCACAATCTTGCTCATCTTACTTCCCAAACTCATCACCTCATCACTCATCCCATCTGCAAATATCTTTGACTGAATCTGACGACTGTTGTTAAATAAACTTTATAGGTGTGCTTTTGATACCATTACTTCCTGCCTATGAGATGCTTCACCCACTTTCCCACATCATAAACTGAGACATTCTTCAAGCTTAGATAAAATATTATCCTCCTAAAACTCTTAGGCAGGCATTCTCTTCTGGATTTCCATGGAGTGGTGTCAATTTTGCTGATACAATGTTTAATTAATTGCATAACAATTAGTTGTTTGTGGATGCACAGCTCTTGATAGTAAGAGACAGATGTCATCTTCCTCAGCCAGTATCAGATTTGATCCTATGTCAAAGATAGTAGTCTCTCTTCTGTGTGTGCATAGTATAGGGAATATATTTTAATTTTAACTAACTTCATTCTTGGTTTACTTTTCTGTCTCTTAATCTCCCTTCTAGTTCCAAGTCTGTGAACTCAAAGACACTGCATTCATTTATTTATTTACAAATTCATCAGCAAGCCTGGGGCTTGACACAGAGGAAACATACCATTAGTGCTTGATATTTTTTTTTCATTTTTTACCTGCAAACAAATGAAATTTAGCAAATCACTCATGTGAAATTATGTACTATTAAGTGATCACATTGGATCATCCACTTCTTTTGGTTTGGTGTCAAAAAAGACAGAAAAATCAAGAAGTAATTTCTAAACCCTGTCCTATAGGAATACAAACAAGATATTCAGGAATTGCTAATTTACTTGTATACTCCCTCCCTCCCTTATATTTGTAATATCTACCTGTCAGTTGGGCATGCACGTTGCTTTATATACTGGCAAACATTGTCCTTAGCTATTTGAAATTTGATATGACCTGTTCGACATGACTGA
>NC_054832.1:49788932-49908932 GCF_018345385.1 Vulpes lagopus | reverse complement strand
CTAGCTCTCTCTATACTAGATAGGTCTTCTAAGCACAACATATCCAAAGAAACGAGAGCTTTAAATGATACACTGGACCAGATGGATTTCACAGATATCTACAGAACTTTACATCCAAACTCAACTGAATACACATTCTTCTCAAGTGCACATGGAACTTTCTCCAGAATAGACCACATACTGGGTCACAAATCGGGTCTGAACTGATACCAAAAGATCGGGATAGTCCCCTGTATATTCTCGGACCATAATGCCTTGAAATTAGAACTTAATCACAACAAGAAGTTTGGAAGGACCACAAACACGTGGAGGTTAAGGACCATCCTGCTAAAAGACGAAAAGGTCAACCAGGAAATTAAGGAAGAATTGAGAAGATTCATGGAAACTAATGAGAATGAAGATACAACCGTTCAAAATCTTTGGGATGCAGCAAAAGCAGTCCTGAGGGGGAAATACATCGCAATACAAGCATCCATTCAAAAACTGGAAAGAACTCAAATTCAAAAGCTCACCTTACACATAAAGGAGCTAGAGAAAAAGCAACAAATAGACCCCACCCCCAGCAGAAGAAGACAGTTAATTAAAATTCGAGCAGAACTAAATGATATCGAGACCAAAAGAACTGTGGAACAGATCAACAGAACCAGGAGTTGGTTCTTTGAAAGATTAATAAGATAGATAAACCATTAGCCAGCCTTATTAAAAAGAAGAGAGAGAAGACTCAAATTAATAAACTCATGAATGAGAAAGGAGAGATCACTACCAACACCAAGGAAATACAAACAATTTTAAAAACATATTATGAACAGCTGTACGCCAATAAATTAGGAAATCTAGAAGAAATGGACGCATTCCTGGAAAGCCACAAACTACCAAAACTGGAGCAGGAAGCAATAGAAAACCTGAACAGGCTAATAACCAGGGAGGAAATTGAAGCAGTCATCAAAAACCTCCCAAGACACAAGAGTCCAGGGCCAGATGGCTTCCCAGGGGAATTCTATCAAACGTTTAAAGAAGAAATCATACCTATTCTACTAAAGCTGTTTGGAAAGATAGAAAGAGATGGAGTACTTCCAAATTCATTCTATGAGGCCAGCATCACCTTAATTCCTAAACCAAAGACCCCACCAGAAAGGAGAATTACAGACCAATATCCCTGATGAACATGGATGCAAAAATTCTCAACAAGATACTAGCCAATAGGATCCAACAACACATTAAGAAAATTATTCACCATGACCAAGTAGGATTTATCCCCGGGACACAAGGCTGGTTCAACACTCGTAAAACCATTAATGTGATTCATCATATCAGCAAGAGAAAAACCAAGAACCATATGATACTGTCATTAGATGCAGAGAAAGCATTTGACAAAATACAGCATCCATTCCTGATCAAAACCCTTCAGAGTGTTGGGATAGAGGGAACTTTCCTCGACATCTTAAAAGCCATTTACGAAAAGCCCACAGCAAATACCATTCTCAATGGGGAAGCACTGGGAGCCTTTCCCCTAAGATCAGGAACAAGACAGGGATGTCCACTCTCACCACTGCTGTTCAACATAGTTCTGGAAGTCCTCGCCTCAGCAATCAGACAACAAAAAGACAATAAAGGCATTCAAATTGGCAAAGAAGAAGTCAAACTCTCCTTCCCTCTTTGCCGATGACATGATACTCTACATAGAAAACCCAAAAGCCTCCACCCCAAGATTGCTAGAACTCATACAGCAATTTGGTAGCGCGGCAGGATACAAAATCAATGCCCAGAAATCAATGGCATTTCTATACACTAACAATGAGACTGAAGAAAGAGAAATTAAGGAGTCAATCCCTTTTACAATTGCACCCAAAAGCATAAGATACCTAGGAATAAACCTAACCAAAGAGGTAAAAGATCTATACCCTAAAAACTATAGAACACTTATGAAAGAAATTGAGGAAGACACAAAGAGATGGAAAAATATTCCATGCTCATGGATTCGCAGAATTAATATTGTAAAAATGTCAGTGTTACCCAGGGCAATTTACACGTTTAATGCAATCCCTATCAAAATACCATGGACTTTCTTCAGAGAGTTAGAACAAATTATTTTAAGATTTGTGTGGAATCAGAAAAGACCCCGAATAGGCAGGGGAATTTTAAAAAAGAAAACCATAGCTGGGGGCATCACAATGCCAGATTTCAGGTTGTACTACAAAGCTGTGGTCATCAAGACAGTGTGGTACTGGCACAAAAACAGACACATAGATCAATGGAACAGAATAGAGAACCCAGAAGTGGACCCTGAAATGTACGGTCATCTAATATTCGATAAAGGAGGAAAGACTATCCATTGGAAGAAAGACAGTCTCTTCAATAAATGGTGCTGGGAAAATTGGACATCCACATGCAGAAGAATGAAACTGGACCACTCTCTTTCACCATACACAAAGATAAACTCAAAATGGATGAGAGATCTAAATGTGAGACAAGAGTCCATCAAAATCATAGAAGAGAACACAGGCAACACCCTTTTTGAACTCGGCCACAGTAACTTCTTGCAAGATACATCCACAAAGGCAAAAGAAACAAAAGCAAAAATGAACTATTGGGACTTCATCAAGATAAGAAGCTTTTGCACAGCAAAGGATACAGTCAACAAAACTAAAGGACAACCTACAGAATGGGAGAAGATATTTGCAAATGACATATCAGATAAAGGGCTAGTTTCCAAAATCTACAAAGAACTTATTAAACTCAACACCAAAGAAACAAACAATCCAATCATGAAATGGGCAAAAGACATGAAGAGAAATCTCACAGAGGAAGACATGGACATGGCCAACATGCACATGAGAAAATGCTCTGCATCACTTGCCATCAGGGAAATACAAATCAAAACCACAATGAGATACCACCTCACACCAGTGAGAATGGGGAAAATTAACAAGGCAGGAAACAACAAATGTTGGAGAGGGTGCAGAGAAAAGGGAACCCTCTTACACTGTTGGTGGGAATGTGAACTGGTGCAGCCACTCTGGAAAACTGTGTGGAGGTTCCTCAAAGAGTTATAAATAGACCTGCCCTACAACCCAGCAATTGCACTGCTGGGGATTTACCCCAAATATTCAGATGCAATGAAACGTCGGGACACCTGCACCCCGATGTTTCTATCAGCAATGGCCACAATAGCCAAACTGTGGAAGGAGCCTCGGTGTCCCTCGAAAGGTGAATGGATAAAGAAGATGGGGTTTATGTATACAATGGAATATTACTCAGCAATTAGAAACGACAAATACCCACCATTTGCTTCAACGTGGATGGAACTGGAGGGTATTATGCTGAGTGAAATAAGTCAATCGGAGAAGGACAAACACTGTATGTTCTCATTCATTTGGGGAATATAAATAATAGTGAAAGGGAATATAAAGGAAGGGAAAAGAAATGTTGGGAAATATCAGGAAGGGAGACAGAACATAAAGACTCCTAACTCGGGGAAACGAACTAGGGGTGGTGGAAGGGGAGGAGAGCGGGTGTTGGAGGGGAATGGGTGACGGGCACTGAGGTGGACACTTGACGGGATGAGCACTGGGTGTCTTTCTGTATGTTGGTAAATTGAACACCAATAAAAATTAATTTAAAAAAAAGGAAAAAGAAATGTTCTAAGCACTGTACATGTATTATATATTTAATCATCACCCCATATAAGAGATAAACTGAGGATTTCATGGCCTTAGACTGGGAGGACTTATTTAGGATTTGAATGTGAAATATTTCAGCAAAGATATATCCTTTGAATCTGAAGTTGGGATGAATAATTTTGATAGATAATTTGATCATAATTTCTGATAGAAAAGGGATAGGTAAGGAACTAAGTCCCAAGCTAGACAGTACATTCTTCTCACTTGGAAATTTATTATAGAGATCTATGTACTACTAAATAAGAATTTTAGGGTGATTCAGTAGTGAGGAGCAATGATAGCCACATTTTTTAAAATAGCCTCAACAAGTCAGTGATGCCTGCAAACCTCTAGATTATAAAATAACCTGAGATTCAGTCTTGGCACAGGCTGAAATCATAATTAGTTGGAACTGAAGGTCTTTACACACATATAAAGGAGAAATGGTGATAGATCTGAAAAAATAAGTAATGAAGTCCTTAAACATAAGGTTACTATTTCTGATATTTATTTAAACTTTTTTTTAAAGATTTTATTTACTTATTCATGACACACACACACACACACACACACACAGAGGCAGAGACACAGGCAGGCAGAGGGAGAAGCAGGCTCCATGCAGGGAGCCCGTCGCAGGACTCGATTCTGGGTCTCCAGGATCACGCCTGGGCCAAAGGCAGGCACTAAACCGCTGAGCTACCCAGGGATCCCTAAACATTTTTTTGAGAGCCAAATTTCTGTTCAAAGTTTTCTGAATGAAGCAGTGATCAAGATAGATATTTACTCTTGTGGAATTTGCATGCCATTTAGGATAGACAAACAATGAACAAATACTAAAAAATCAAGATTATTTTAGATAATGAGTGCAATGAAGAAAGATTGAATCAGGGATGGGATGAGGTGATCAGGACAGTAATGCTTAGAAAGACAGTAATGCTTAAAAAGAGAGGGAACTATTCATAGGAATATATGACATAAAGAATATTCCAGGGACGGGAAGAGCAAATACAGAGATTCTTAAGCAGGGACCCACTTGACATGTTTGAGGAAGATAAGGTATTAATCAATTGGTAATAAGCTACTATGCAATTTATTAATAGGGGTTAACATTATTGTGTTTAGAATATTAATTTTGGGGCAGTTTAAAGATTTTAAAGTGTAGGGAGGATATGGGAATAGTCTAGATGAAATTCATTTACAGTATCAATGTAATGGATGATAAAGTCCTTCCGCCAAGCAAATGACCCTATAAATGGCCAAGAGATTGACAAGCATTTTGAGAGATATTTGCGAGACAGAACTAAGAGGACTTGGCATCTGAGCTTGGCAACACAAGCTATCACAGTAGAGAAATGTCAAAACTTGATTCAAATTTTTGACTATGTGTGATGTTACTTAGCAGCACTACAAGGTGCAAAAAAGTAAAGATATTTTAAAGTAGAAATTTGAATAGACCCATTACTAACCAAAAAAAACTGAATCAGTAATAAATTAAAAAAAAAAAAAAAAACTCTCAACAAACAAAATTCCAGGACCAGATGGCTTCACAGGTAAATTCTACCAAACATTTAAAGAAGATTTAATACCTATTTTTCTCAAACTATTCAAAAAATAGAAAATGAAAGAAAACTTCAAATTCACTCTATGAGGCCAGCATTACCTTGATACCAAAACCAGAAAAAGCTCAAAAAAAGAGAATTATAGGCCAATACCTCTGATGAACATGGATGCCCTAAGCCCTCAACAAAATATTAGCAAAATGAATTAAAAAAATACATTAAAAAGTCATTCACCATGATCAAGTGGGATTTATTCCTGGTTTATAAGGGTGGTTCAATATTCACAAATTAATCAAGATACATCACATCAATAAAAGAAAGCATAAAAGGATAAAACCACATGATCATTTCAATAGACACAGAAAAAGCTTTTGACAAAATAACATTCATTCACGATAAAGACCCTCAACTAAGTACATTTACAGGGAAGACACCTCAACATAATAAAGAACATATATGAAAAGCCCACAGCTAACATTATCCTCAACAGAGAAAAGCTGAGATCATTTCTCCTAAGGTCAAGAAAAAGACAAGATTGTTCACTCTTACCACTTTTATTCAACACAGTACTGGAAGTCCTAGCCACAGCAATCAAACCACAAAAAAGATATAAAAGGCATCCAAATTAGTAAAGAAGAAGTAAAATTTATACTATTTGTAGATTACATTATATTATATATAGAGAAAAACCCAAAAGACTTCACCAAAAAACTGCTAGAACAGATAAACAGATTTATTAAAGTCACAGGAAACAAAATCAATCTACAGAAATCTGTTTAATTTCTATACACTAATAATGAAGAGGTAGAAAGAGAAATTAAGAAAGGGAAATTACAAATGCACCAAAAATAATAAGATACCTAGGAATAAATCTAACCAAAGAGGAGAAAGACCTGTACTCTTTTTTTTTTTTAAATTAATTTTTATTGGTGTTCAATTTACCAACATACAGAAAAACACCCAGTGCTCATCCCATTAAGTGTCCACCTCAGTGCCCGTCACCCATTCCCCTCCAACACCCGCCCTCCTCCCCTCCCACCACCCCTAGTTCGTTTCCCCGAGTTAGGAGTCTTTATGTTCTGTCTCCCTTCCTGATATTTCCCAACATTTCTTTTTCCCTTCCTTTATATTCCCTTTCACTATTATTCATATTCCCCAAATGAATGAGAACATACACTGTTTGTCCTTAAAATTACAACAGACTGATGAGAGAAATTGAAGATGACACAAAGAAATGGAAAGAGATTTCATGTTCATGGATTGGAAGAACAAATATTGTTAAAATGTCTATAGTACCCAAAGCAGTCTACACATTTAATGCAATTCCTATCAAAATACCACCAGCATTTTTCACAGAACTAGAACAATCCTAAAATTTATATGGAACCACAAAGGACTCTGAATAGCCAAAGCAGTCTTGAAAAAGAAAAACAAAGCTGGAGGCATCACAATTCTGGACTTCAAATTATATTACAAAGTTGTAATAATCAAAACAGTATATTTCCAGCACAAAAAAAATAGTCACAAAGATCAATAGAACAGAATAGAAAATCAGGAATTAACCCATAATTATATGGTCAATTAATCTTCAACGAAGCAGGAAAGAATGTTCAAAAAGACATTTTCTACAAATGGTGTGGGGAAAACTGGACAGTAACATGCAAAATAATGAAACTGGACCACTTTCTTAAACTGTATACAAAAATATCTTCAAAATGGACTAAAGACCTACATGTGAGATAGGAAACCATCAAAATCCTAGAAAAGAGAATGGGCAGTAATTTCTCTGACACTGGCCATAGCAACTTTTTTCTAGATAGATCCCCTGAGGTAAGGGAGACAAAAGCACAAACTATTGGGACTACATAAAAATAAAAAGCTGCACAGCAAAGGAAATAATCAACAAAACACTAAGGCAACCTACTGAATGGAAGAAGATATTTAAATGTGACATATCTAGTAAAGGATTAGTGTCTGAAACATATAAAGAATTTCTAGGGATCCCTGGGTGGCGCAGTGGTTTGGCGCCTGCCTTTGGCCCAGGGCGCGATCCTGGAGACCCGGGATCGAATCCCACATCAGGCTCCCAGTGCATGGAGCCTGCTTCTCCCTCTACCTATGTCTCTGCCTCTCACTCTTTCTCTCTCTGTGACTATCATAAATAAATTTAAAAAATTAAAAAAAAAAAAAAGAATTTCTAAAACACAACAGCCAACACCAAAAATCTAAGTTTAGAAAGGGCAGAAGACATAGATAGCTCTCCAAAGAAGACATACAGATGTCCAACAGACACAATAAAAGATTATCATCATCACTTACCATCAGGAAAATGTAAATGAAAACTACGATGAGATATCACCTTCCATCTGTCAGAATGGCTAAAGTTGGCTAAAATGGCTAAAACAGCTAAAACACAAGAAACAACTGATGTTGGCAAGGATGTGGAGAAAAAAGATACTGTGTGATCTACTATTAGTGGGAATGCAGACTGGTGCAGTCACTCTGGAAAACAGTATGCCTCAAAAAGTTAAAGAATCACCCTATAACCCAACACAATCACACCACTGGGTATTTACCCAAAGAATACAAAAACAATAACCCATGCACCTTTATTTTTGAGCAGCATTATTTACAATATCCAGGTATAGAAATGTCCACTGATTACTGAATGGATAAAGAGGTGATATATATAATATATAATGGAATATTATTCAGCCATAAAAAAGAATGAAATCTTATTTGCAATGACATGGATGGAGCTAAAGAGTATCATGCTAAATGAAATAAGTTAGAGAAAAACAAACACCACATAATTTCACCCATATATGGAATTTCATAAGCAGAACAAAGGAGTAAAGGGAGAAAAAACAAGGGAAAGACACAGCAAGATTCTTAACTATAGAGAATGAACTGATAATTACTAGAGGGGACATGGGTAGGAGGATGAGTGAAACTGCTGATGGGGATGAAGGAGTGCACTTGTCATGGTGAACACTGGGTGATTCAAAACTTTAAAAAATTAAAAATAATAAAAATTAAAGTTAAAAAAGTAAGGATATTTGAAAAAGAAGGTCAATGATAAACCATTTACCTATCGTGTTCTGATTATATTAACTTCACTTTTTCAGAGGGAAGACCTTCTGCTGCTTATGTGGGGGATTTCAAACTTGCTTCAGTTCAGATCAAGTAGTTAATATGTATGCCTTATTAGACAAATCATCATTCAGTTTCTCTGGGTGTTATATTCATCGTGCCTTACTTTTATTTGACCTCAAAAATTACTGAATTACAAGGTTGGAAACCCTACATGTTTCTAATGTTTCTAGCTCTAATTGTGCAATCTTGAACAAGTAGTTTTTCAAATGTTCTATTCTAATTCAAAAACAGAGGAATTAAGATGAAGTCTCAATTTATTCTAGCTCTAAAAATTGTATGATTTTATTATTGTCTTGGTATTTTAGTGAACCTATGAAAAGTTTTTTTTTCTTTAATGTTCTTTAAGTATAAATTAATTGCCTTTTCTAATGCATGTATTTATTCTCTACATTTAGAGAATAAATACTCTCAACAATGTCCAAAGACAGAGAACTAAAAATTAGAGTTAATGATCAGGGAAGAGATATTCATGTGGCTGTTCATAGCCATTCTGTATATTTCAAAAATATTTTGATTAATATATAATAAACTTTGATCATGGGCAATCAGTAGTTAAGATGTATAATCAAGGGATCCCTGGGTGGCGCAGAGGTTTAGCGCCTGCCTTTGACCCAGGGCGCAATCCTGGAGACCGTGGATCGAGTCCCACGTCGGGCTCCCGGTGCATGGAGCCTGCTTCTCCCTCTGCCTGTGTCTCTGCCTCTCTCTCTCTCACTGTGTGCCTATCATAAATAAATTTAAAAAAAAAGATGTATAATCAAAATCAGTGTTATACTTAAATGCTTCATACAGACTGCTCATATTTCTCAAATATTTAGATCAATACTCATTGCCTCTGGTACTACATAGACTGAATGTAGTGTCCCCTCAAAATTCATATATTAAAACTTAATCCCGAATGTGACAGGAATAGAAGTTGGGAGCTTTGTAGGTTGATCGGGGAAGGGAGATGGGACCATCATGAATGAGATTAGTGCACTTTCAAAAAGCTCCAGAGAGATCTTTCTTCCAACATTTAAGAACTCAGGGAGAAGATAGCTGTCTATAAACCAGGTAGTGCATCTGCCACCACCCAGATTTGGGTTTCCCAGCCTTCAGAACCATGCGAACTAACTTTTTGTTGTTAAAAGCCACCCTGATTATGTTATTCTGTTACAGCAGCTTGAGGAGGCTAAGACATCTTATATTTCTCTTGCAGGTATTGTTAGTTTGAGGTGACACTATTTTAAAAATTGATTTGTTCTTTGAAAATACTGGGGGGGCGCCTGGGTGGCTCAGTCAGTTAAATTCATGACTCTTGACTTTGGCTCAGGTCATGATTTTAGGGCCCTGGGATTGAGCTTTGTGTCAGGCTCTGCACCAAGTGCAGAGTCTGCTCGGGATTCTCTCTCTCCCTCTGCCCCTTCTCTTGCTCATGCTCGTGCTCCTTCTCTTTATTTCTTTCTAAAAAATAAATTAATTAAAATCTTTTTTAAAAAAGAAAATTCTGGAAGAAAGTGTTATATAATGGTTGAAGATCAGGACAGGACATAAAAAGACTTTCATTCGCTTCTAAATTCTAAGACTATGGTTAGCAAAAAGTCTATTATGCTGATGCAAGACAAAAAATAACTTTTATGAATTAAAAAGTTGAACCTAATTCTAAACTCTGCCAAATACCTTGGGCAAACCATTTATGAGAGAGTAGTTCATTCTCCTTAAAGGTAAAATGAGGATAATTGTACCTTTCCCCTACCAACTGCACAGTAAAATTAAAAGGATTAACGATTCAGTCTGGTGCTTCCAGGTCCTCAGAGAATGGCACTAGTAAGTATAATGTGCTATCATTAACCAGGGCCTGTGGCATGTTATCTTAACTTTTCCTACCTTTGCTTCCTCATCTGTAAAATGGGGAACTAATAACCCCTTGCCTTACCTAATTAATTTGTAGGTGGATTAATTAGTAAATAATGGCTTTCTGCAGCCTTATTGAGGGATGTATCACATAATTGACTGAAGGATCCATAACAAGCTACAGTTTTGTGAGTAAAGATTCATTCAGTTTCATTTTGTGAAATATGCCCTATATTTACCAGTTTATGGCTATATTGCTTAGGATTCGGCAAGTTAATCTATATGTATTTAACATTTCTAACTCTCACTAAGAAAATTCCAGAAAACATATCTCTTAATCTTCATTCTGTATAAATGAAACATTTTTTCAGTATCTTCAATATCTCTTTTGATAGCAAAATTACAAGTTAAAAACTAAGAGATCTTATCACAGGAAAAAAATTATAACTATGTATGGTGATAGATGTAACTAGACCTATTATAGTCATCATTTTGCAATATATACAAATACCAAATCATTGTGTTGTAAACCTGAAACTAATGTAATGTTATAAGTCAATTATGCCTCAAATTCTTTAAAAAATATTTCCCTGCATCTTACATTATTAATAGTGTATACATTTTTTGCTTATTGCTCCAATTCAGAAACTGCTTCACTAAATTACATTTTCTAAAATATATGCACCTCTGTTTATAAAGCAGAGTATAACAATATTAAAAGTAATAATAAATGTGTGAAAGTTGTATGTATTTATCATGTGCTATTATATTATACATTAACAAATGCATTTTAACTATAAAATATCAAGCAAACAAGTCACTCATGTATAGATGGAGTAAATGTTTACATTCCAGCATGTTAAAGGTATATTTTTTTGTTTCCTCTTCAAACATATCACTTTTATTTTATTTATTTTTTTTTTTTAAGAACTCAATGTGTCCTATTTCCTGTCCTTATCATGATATAATTGAAACTGGACAATTTTTATTTATTTATTCATGATAGTCACACAGAGAGAGAGAGAGGCAGAGACACAGGCAGAGGGAGAAGCAGGCTCCATGCACCGGGAGCCCGACATGGGATTCGATCCCGGGTCTCCAGGATCGCGCCCTGGGCCAAAGGCAGGCGCCAAACCGCTGCGCCACCCAGGGATCCCCAACATATCACTTTTAAACGAAAACATCTTCCACATGTTAAAATGACAAAAATAAAATTTCCTTACTTCCAAATTTTATTTCAAGATAAGTAGACATACACATTCATTAAAAGGTCCTTTCTGCTAAATAATACCATTATTTTAGTATAGAAGATACCTGTTTCTCTGTTTTCCTGAGATTATACACCTAAAGGAATATGAATTTACACTAAATTTACTAGTATAAATACCCAGAAAAGAAGTTTTTATAATTGGGTTCATCTTGAATAGCATTTAACCTTTTTTGCCTATAATTAAAATAGCCCACATTTATTTTTATTCACGTTATTATTAATTATGTAAAAACAGTTAAATTTCAAGAGTGGATATCATGTACCAAAGCTTTTCTTTTGGCTAGAGCATAAAATGTCTGGGTTGTTTTTTGTTTTTTTTTTGTTTTTTTTTTTTTTCACACCTTGTAGGGATAGATTTACCTAGGATAAAATTTAGTTCTGCAGGTATCCTGTTGTGTTTTGACATTCACAATTAAACAATTCCACATCAACCTAATTACATTACATTGGCTATAGAGTCAGAATAAGATATTTTTTCCCCATTTTCACAGAGTCAAACTGGCATAGTAATGAGACAATCTTACTAGGCAAGAAGGCCTTAATGCTGCATATGTTCTTCAACTATTCTTAGGATAGTTTTTAGCTGATGCTAAAATAATGTTTACCTGGGGTAAAGAACAATAGCTCCAGTTTTCTATTTGCTCTATATCCCACAGAGCTCATCAAAAGAACTTTTCTTGAATCAGCTCAACAGATTCAGAATCAAGTAAGAAATAGTCCCTTAGATACCGAAAAGTACATGTTAGACACACTTACTTTTCAAACTTTATATTTTGTCAAATAAGTAGCTTGAATGATAATGCTATATCAGAATACAAAAGGAAGAACAAATCAACACTGGTGCCTCTATCAGAGATATACCACAATTTAATTTTCAACAAATAATTGTTCAATTAAATATTTCATTCAATTTTAAGATTGATTTTTGCCTCCAGGAATGAGTCATTCTATTTGACCCACTGATACTTTCATGCAGGTGAAAAGAATTTTTTTAAGGTCAGGAAAATAATATATTTGGATACAAGAAATAGAAAAGGATTCCAATTAGCTTAGTGAATGTGTGTCTATGTGTGCGTGTGTGTGTCACACACCAGTGAGTTATAGAATCTAGAAAATTATTCAACAATGAGATACTGGCAAAAGTTTAGCCAACACTTAAAAACGTATTTTATACATTATAGAACAAAAGTATTTGATTTGGAGGAGAGGTAATTATAATGTGCAAAGAAAATTTTAAATATCGACTCAATATCTACTTGCTTATTTGAGGGGAATTTTTCTCCATTTCTTTTTTTTTTTTTTTCTCTCCATTTCTTAAATTAAAGTTTGTCTTTTTGCCAAAGTTTATTTGTTCAGTTAATATCTCCAGAGGTCAAGGTCAGTGTTAAGTTGCCAAAGTGAACTGGTCTTCAGAATATCAAACCCAATTATTCTGACTTTGCAACCAACTACCAAATTAGATCAACTGTGCACAACTGCATCAGAGCTTAGCAAATGAAGTTAAACTACACTGAGCTTATATATTATAAGGATATATTTATATATAGCCGTGGTGTTCTACTTTATTTCTAGCATGACCTTCAACTGATCAATACTGTATTTTTAATAGCAAGTGGAGATTCTATTTTGAGAGTAGCATTGCTCTTCTTTGTTACTTCCAGAAGTATCTTTTTATTAAAAACATAAACATTGGAATCATATTGACCCAGATCCTCTTAAAGCAATGCTTCAATGAATTCCTCTGTGTTTGCTTCTGGATCCCTGTTGCACATAAAGTTTACTCCACCAGAGTTGAAAATCTTTCACATTTTGCAGCATTTCTCCTGCAGGTCTGAAACTTTGATCTCCACTGGAATTTTTCTTTTATGTATCTGATGCCATCTTCCATCCGTTTTCCAGAAAGCCCACATAATTTCTTGTAGCAGACTTTCTGGTTTTCCAGCATTGTTAAGGCTTTCTCTCTCTTTCTGTCACACACACACACATGCACACACACACACACACACACACACACACTTTACACTTATATATACACTCTGGGATTTGGCATGTAAGAATAGAAAGGAAGTGATCGTGCATATGTATATTTAGTTTGTTGTTTTATTCAAATTTCAGTGGGCTATTCTTTTATCTCAATATAAAGGTTTGAATGTTATACTTCAGGTATTTGATAGTCCCAGAGAAAGTTTAAGTGTGGAATAGAATGCTCAGATATGTATATCAGAAAGATAAATTTGGCAAATTTTGAAGGTTAGTCTGAAAAACTTTAAGACTGCAGGAAGAGAGATAGAAGCTCTATAAATAATTTAAATGAGAATTATTAGGGCAAAGTTAAGATAGAAGCTCTCACAAGGAAGTGACATATAAAAGATACATTGTGTGGTTTGGATGTATAGGGCTTGTTAAGGGGACATGGACATGAAAGGAGAGATGGGAGTTTGCAATGCCTTCTGAGTTTCTGTTTTAGGTCAGAGAGATGTTAGAGATGCCATTTACTAAGGTAGGAAATTTAAAGAAATGGATCGGATTGAAAGGATATGTAAACTTCATTCTAACCATCAAATGATCAGTTTAGAGCTCAGATTCAATGACTGGGATCGAGATTTAGATTGAAGAATAATCAGGGTATAGGTGGTAGTTAAAGTCAGAGGAAGCTATGAAATTACAGAGAGTTCAGGTGGAGTGAAAAGAGAACCAAGGACAAAATGATGGAGGAAAATAAATAATGGTTATAAAGAAGAAAAGAGAACAAATAATCATAAGGGTGAAATAAGACAAAGAGAACATGAGAGAATGATGTCATGGGGTAAAAAGACATGAGAAATTCACCCAGGGAATGGAGAGCTCTTCAATCACATAAAGGAGAGTCAACCAAAATGAATCCTCTGGATTTGGGAATTAGGAAGCTGACGTTTTTTGATAGAACATTTGAATTACATGGAGGAGTCAGGTAGGAGATGAGTAGAGAGTGCACAAAGTGCATATAGGGCTCAGATAATGAACTTCAGGAGTTTGAGAAATAAAACAAACAGAGAAGCTTTGAACTATGAAATAATTTTATGGTAGTGTAAGAAATTATAAGAAATATATAAAATTATCACTAGCTATGACAAATAAAAATTAAATAAATATAAAATAAATGTGAGTACCAATAAATAAAAATAAATATAAATGCAAATAAATATTAAATTAAATTTGAAAAAATGAAAAGCAGAATATCTAGTGTTTTTGAAATTTACAGTATTTGGAAAAAAGAACTCCAAATTTAGATATTAAACGTTAATACCTTTACTGGAATTTGCATTATTTCCTGGAATGGAGCTTTCTGGAGAATAGAAATAAATCTATAGTATCCATTACTGCTAGTCATAGAAAAAGAACACCACTCTATACAATATAAGGATTTCAGAATAAATATTGAATGTCTAGTAAAATATAACAAGAGTATACATGGATTGGCTTTGTTCTGATTTTAGCCACAGTATCACTTATCTATTACCATAATAATGCTGCATAATAAACAACCACAAATTTCCATGGCATATGCTAATAAATGTTCCTTTCTGCTGATGAGTCTGTGGGTTAGCTGGGTGATTCTGCTCAGAGCCTGGCTTGACTCTTCTCATCTGGGCTTGTTCAGGGGTCTTTGGTCGACTTGTAGGTCAGCTGGGTGCCGCTGGTCTCGAATGTACTCAAACGTGTCATTACAATCTCCACTATGCATCTGTCATTATTTTGACAGACTAGCCCAGATATTTCCCATGGCAACCACATGGAGGGAAGACAAAGTAAAAATGCATAAGAGTTTTTTCAAATCTCTGTTTCACTCAAGTTTGTGAACTCTAATATTGACCAATGCAAGTCACATGTTCAAGCTAACTCAGTACAAGAAGACACTAGCAAATGGTATAAAAATAAGGAGTTGTGGAAAACCTCTAATAATACTGCTTTCACAATTTATCACACACAGAGATATGGAGACATATGTTCTGAATGCATAAATAACATCTTAATTTTAAAAATCTAATTACTCCAGCCTATCAGGTTTTTTGATGGGATATTGTCATTTATGCTTATATGGATGTTTAAAACATAACTTATAAAACATAATTTATAAATCAATGAATGATTAAAAGTATTAAAAATCAAACATGAGAAGAAATAAGTAGTCTGAAAATGTCCAAAGCGTGAATTTTATATCATAATAACTAACTGTACAATTTCATTTCCCAAGCTTGAGATTCAATAATATTTTTTTTTTCATGGAAAGGGTCAACCTCAAATATCTTTCGCATGAGGCTGATTCACATTTCATATCAAACATATGTTTTGCCTTGTAGACTTAGTCTAGAATATTAAAACATTTCATTCTCTTTCATTTCACTAGTGGAAGAAAACAATTATCTTTGTATTTCTAAAGAAAACCAAACTCAACATTGTTTTTTAATTTTTAAATTTTTAAAATGACAAAAACTATATTTATAATTGTAGACTGAGACACATATTGACATTGCTGTCCCCAAATTAATCATTTTCTATGTAACCTACTTCAGATTAACTAACATACAACTGAATACAGAATGATGCATTGATAAAATTCTACAAACAAAAAAATCAGTATTTGGTGATATCATACAAGGCCATCCATCTCCAAAGTTTCTAGAGCCAAAATGGATATATGCAAGTAAAAGCTAAATCGTTCATTTCAGATTTATGAAAACATTATATGACACACAGTTAAGTTAATGGAATAAAAAAATTTACCATCTGTAAATAAAGACTGCAATGATCTCCTAGTCATCTAGGAGTTATCTAGGAGTCACTACTCCTAGAAAAGTAGTAATTTGGAATAGACGATGAAGTCCAGAGGTTTCATTCCTGGTACCAGAATATGACTTTGAAATGTTTAGTAGGGCATGAAGACAGCATGATCCAGTTGCTCTGAGTCAACCGCATCTCTACAAGGATTTTCTTAATTCATGGATATGTTCTGTATCTGCCCTGTTCTGTATAGTGGCCACTGGTCCAACATGGCTATTGACAGTAATTGGGCTTATATGACTGAGGAATAAAATTTTTAATTCAGGAAAATGAACTTAAATTTGAATTGTCACATGTGCCTAGTAGCTTCTCCATTGGATGGTTCTATAATTCCATCTATTAGGTTACAATCTATATTCCCAACTCAGTCTATTTCTTTGACTTGATGCTAAATAAAAAGTATAAAAGTATAGAAATTAATCATAACGTGTTTTCTAATGATCTTTTTCTTTTTTTAAATTGATCTTTTTCTATTGTATTCATGCTAGTATATAATGTAAAAAGATAAAAAAATAATAATATAAGAAGATAGCAGCCAACTTTTAAAGTCTCTCAGACCAAAACAAAACTGGGAAACACAAGCAGCTAGATAAGAGTAGTAACTCTGATTTGACTGGACAAAAAATATTGGAGCCACTGAGTGACACCTTACTACTCTTTACTCATTGTCTGAAGGCATTGTTGATAAAGTCAGAAAGTTTGAGATATATTTCTGATTGTATCACTCTGTGTATATTATATTTTAAACTGTTCAAGTTGAAGAGATAAATTATGCTAGTCTCGTTTACTCTTAAATTATCATTCAATAGCACTTGGCCTTGGTCTAATCTGGCTTCAGAGTTCTGCCCCAAGTGGGAAATGTTTATTTATTTGATAGCACACAAAGCAGCTCTTGGCAGAAGTGATATAAAGCCAGAAACAAAGTGGACTAACTTTGCTGTGTGTCTGGATTTACAAATTAAAATATATTTCGAATATTTTTCAAGCAAGCAGTCTCCATGTGCTCAGCAGCACTTGCATCTTGCAGAAGATAAACATTAGGAAAGTTGGTTCAGGTCATCCTCACTAACAAGCCCTGCACATGTTGACCTGTAATGGCTGATATAAAAGGAAAAAATAATTATATCCTGCTAAATATTTGGTTAACTATTTCCTTTTGATGTTTTATTTTCCTCAACATGCTATTTCATGCACCTATATCTATCTGATAATAGTTTCAAATGACACTGAAGTCAAATGTGGTCAAATTGCTTAAAAAATCTCTTTAGGCTAGTTCCATGAAATAAAGTGCATAGCCTGTGTTTATAAAGTTGCCATTAAGCTGTGAAATACCTTGATTGGAAATGCATTCAGTTCTGTTGTGAGCCTTCCAAATTAATTCTTTAACTTGACAGTGAAAATAGCACCTCTAAAGAATCATGGCTCAAAGATTGAACAATCACCACATAATTAATGTATTCCTTCCCTCCAAAATCATCTCTACACTTCAGGATTGTATATATTCTCCTGTTTCATTTCCTACCCTTCCCATTCCTCCTTAGATTTTTGTCTTTGCTGTTCTTAGTTCAAATTTCATTCTCTATTGTTGTCCAACTATTTTTATATTACTTCCCAAAGGCCAGCTAATTAACAAGTCTCACTGGCTCTAACTTTAAGGTTAAGACACTATTGAACAAATAAAATCAAGACAAGTATTACAATTTAATAATCTTTAAAATGTAAAATATAGATTTTGCATATAGATGTATTAGAAAGTAAGGAGATCAATATGCTAATGAATTATTGATTGCTAAGCTGATTTAAAGCACATTTTTATCCTACAAAGGAAAAATATGACGCCTTGCTTTAATTGATACTGGACCTTGTGTTTTTGAGTGTTTTAAGGATATTAAAGATGTTTTTAAAAGTTTGTTGAAGATGCTAAATTATGTTAGTGGCTACTATTTTCCCCTATTTTTTCAGTTTTTCATTCATTGTGTTTAAACTAAAAAAAAAAACTCAAGTCTGCTTGGACATCAAGAATTCATTACTTGCAGGACGCCTGAGTGGCTCGGTAGTTTAGTGCCTGCCTTTGGCCCTGGATGTGATCCTGGAGTCCCGGGATGGAGTCCCACATCAGGGTCCCTGCCTGCTTCTCCCTCTGCTTGTGTTCTGCCTCTCTCTCTTTCTCTCTGTGTGTCTCTCATGAATAAGTAAATAAAATCTTTAAAAAAAATTCATTACTTGCTATTAAATTAACTCAGTATTTTTTAAATGTGTTTAGTATCACTGGATATGCAACAAGGCAATAGTCCTTTGATGCAAACATGATGTAAGCACAAATCATTTTGCCAAAAAATAATTATAGAAATATCCATGATATAAAATAACTCCCTTACTATAACAGATAACAGTCTTTGTAAAACATATGGCTTTGTGAAGACTATTCATATTTAAAGAGGCATAATATGTGAATTGAGATTGAGGAGGATGATATTTGCCATAATTAAGACTGAAAAAAGTGGGCTTTTATTTACTGTTAAAGAAAAAAAAAGATATTACTAAAGAATACAATTCAAAAGCTTAATTACTTCTGTAGATATTGAAAAAAAATGACATTTTCTTTACCAGGATCCTTTTAACAAAATAAGTCAGTATATAGGGCCTTGAGATCTTTAACTTTTTTTTTTCCTTCTTAATGTTCCTCTACATTGTTCACCTTTAAAAAACTGGAAAACACTTATTTTGCCATATTGAAAAATATAGGTAAATGACGTTTTACTTTATTACCAGCTTCCATTTGGCAACAAAGCTAGGACACCACCTTTATATTATATTTTTAAATATAGCATCCTTAAAAATTATATTTGATCAAAAAATTATATTTGATCAAAATATAATTTTAATATCATTTATGATTATATTATATAATTATAAAAGTATAATTATTTTATACTTGATTAAAATCATACAAAATTACAAGATTTATAAAAGCCATAATTATATGTCTTATTTTAATCATAAATATGATTAGAAGAAAAAATGAATAATTATATTTATAAACTTGTGCTTTTGGAGGTTTTGCTAAACAAATATGAAATTCAGAACCCAGAAGGGAACAGAGACAGAGAATAGTAAAAACAACATCAGAAAGTATGGCAAAAATGTCAAAATACAAATGTAAGACTGTGAAAAAGCAATTGTGACATATTACATGTACGGCATTACATGCTGCTGGATAAATCTCCAAAGTACTCTAGACTTCTATATCCAGCTATGACCCTAGCTAGATGTATAATAAGCATCTCAGACTTAACCTGTCCTTAACAGGATCTCTTATCCTCAAACACACAAATTTAAATGCAACATTAAAAACTTCAACAACTCCTTATCTGCTATACCTTCAAAATATTTCCAGAATTCAACCACTTTCTTATACTCCATTGTCACTTCAATGCAAGGCACTGTCATTTTTTTCCTCGATTACTGAAATGGTCTCCAAAGTCATCATTTGGCTCTGCCCTTACCACTAACCCTTTTCCCTATCTGGCCAAAATTATATTATCAATTTGGCAACTAAGGTTATTCTTTAACAATGAGTTAGATCCTGTCACGCCTCAGCTTGGGTCTTTCTAATGACTTCCCATTTCACTCAAAATAAAACCAAAAATCAAAACCCAAAACCAAAATAATGACCCCCCCCCCCGAACCATATGTGATCAGTCTTCCACCACCACAAGTCCTTGATCTCATTCTCTACCTTTTTCACTCACTCTCACTATGGTCCCAACACGGACTTCCATACAGTTTAACCATCAATCAAAAATGCTCACCAAAGGGAATTTGTGCTAGCTCTTCCTTCTGTTCTGAATGTTCTTCCCAAAGTACAGATATCACTCCTTACCTTAGATCCTTGGGACTTTGTTTACAGTCTCTAAAAGCATTTTTCTGAACATCCCATTTAAAATTTCCCCATTCTGCATTTTGTATCCTGTCCCTTGCGTTAGGTTTCACCATCTAATACACCATACTTATTTATTTACTGTCTTCAACTCTAGAATATGACTTTTATGAAGACAGGCATTTTTGCCTATTTTGTTCACTGGATCCCCCTGCCTAGAACAAAATCAGTCACACAGTGGGTATTCAGTGCCTATTTATTGAGTGATTGAACAAGTGGATACTAAATATTCAAAGAGCTTTTTAAAGTGATATAATAGAAAAAGTGGCAAAAGATATGGATAGTTCATAGGTAAGGAAATCTAAATACCCAATAAACATTTGAAAATATACTCTACTCAACGGAATACAGCTAACTGCAATGTCGTCCAAATGAGATTTGTATTTTTTTTCCATCAGATTGGCAAATTAAAAAAATCGTGAAGTGCAGATGCTGAAAAACTATGAATTTCTCTAACATTTTTGGAGAAAGTGACGGATATCTTCTGTTTGTTCATTGATTCCACCCTCACAGTGGTAAGTATTGAGGAGATTTTCATGGTCTCTGTAGTGAGAGTACAAATGTTTCATGTGGACCAAGAAAAAGATCAGTGATAAGAGAATGGAAGGGAGTGCAAAGCCGAGGGGATGTTTTCCACTCTATTTTCCCCTTTATCCCACCCTATTTTGAGTTCCTTGGAAACTGACCTGGAAGGGTTACTTAGCTAGATGCCTGATTATTGAATTTCTAGCTGTATTCAGTCAGTGCAGATGAAAGAAAGAAGATTGAGGTCACAGTATGTATGTTACCAACTCCCTTTTCTGAGGATCTCTACAGGCTGACGACATCCCTGAGGAATTTGCAACTCCCTTAGGGCAGTCCTCTTCACACATTCCGTCTGCCTCTAGAGCCTCCTGGTCTAGAAGTGGCAATTCCTCAGCGTTATTAGCATTAGTGGATTGAACTATCCCTTATAGTCTCCCTAAATCCTACCCACTCCTTTATAATTGGTCTCTTTATTAAACTCTTCTCAAATTTGATGATTTTCATGTGTCCATGTTCCAGGCTGAGAGCTTAACTGGTACAAAAAGCAATGACTGCATATTAAAACTAAAAAATACATGTAATCTTCTATCAGCAACTCTTGAAAATCTAACCTTTTCAAACAAAAGCACCAGTACTAATAGAATTTTGCAGCATGTGAGCTATAATGGCAAAGCAACTGAAAATAATCAGAATCCCTTTCAATGAAGGAATAGTTGTATATATTATGGTATGATCATATTGAGGGTGTTAATGCAGTTATTAAATAAGAATTAGTTAGAAGTATATCCTAATTTGGAAAGATGACCATGATATATTTTAAATAAGAAAATTAAGAGTCAAAGTAATTATTACTTTTTTTTTTTTTTTGAGAAAAGCAATAAACCCCATGTATGTGTATGGATAAGGACCTCAAGAGATACCATGAAGCTATTAATATTAAAAAGAGCTGAGGGGTAGATACTTAACATTTTTCTGAAAATATTTGCATTTTTTCCAAGATGTAAAATGAACATGTATTACTTCTACTTTTAGAATTAAAAAATAATTAAAAAGTGGTAAGAGTAATGAACATAACTATGTTTCTACAGGCTAAGAATTTCCTTAGCTTCTAAATCAGACTTTATTTTCCAGCTCTTTTTAACTTTCCTATAATCTCTCCAAAGAAACCAGAAATCTCCTTCAGTGAGAATGACAGGCTTTGGAAGGAGGAAGGGGCCTGAGTGAAGACCTCTCTATTTTATTTTTTCCTACCCTTTTTTGTGGTCTAACTCACACACAGTTGAGGTCACCACCAACTTTCCTCTGGCTAACATAGTGCCTGTATGGAAATATTGGATATTTCCTTTGTTTTAACATCCTTTATGATCATGCATTGTGTTACAAGAGCAATTGAGAAATATTTCATGTTCAATTAATTGTAGAAATGCATATTGCCTATTGTGTAGAATACAGCAGAATCTTATTCCAATATTACCTCTTAATTACTCTAAACTGGGAAGCTGTTCTTATCTAAAGAACATGTGCTAGGAAGGCATATTTGATATGAGAGCAAGAAAAGTTCAAAATGTTAGAGTAGCAATCCACTGTAACTTAAATGTGGTAAAAGAAAAAAATCCAAACCTGATTAATTTTATCCTGTTTATGCTTTTATTTCAGGGAAAAAAAGTGGTCCATAATATATACAAATCTACTTTAAATATAGACTTCAAACAGAGTTCTATGTGCATGGAATCTCCATCAGAATTGTAAAAGTACCCCATAGAATAAGTATGGCACCTAAGCTTCCTTGGGCTCATTTCAAACCCTTCATCCCACATTCCAAAGGCATCTAAATAAAACATTAAAAATTGTTATAAATTGTTTAGAGTATGACCTAGATAGAAGGTATAGTCTCAGTTATCTGTGAAATGTACACATTAATAATGAAGTCTGTAGACCATTTTATTAAATACATTAAAACTTGCATCAGCAAAATGTATTAAATGCATTTATAAATCAGATAAAATGCTAAGCCCTTGAATATAGTTATATGATAAAAAACATTATTAATAGGAAATGGAACTGAGTAGCTGCATAAATTAATCACGAATAGCTTACTGTAGGGGCTGAGGTTCATATCTAGATGAATAAGATTTGTTGAGGAATGACTTTGGTTAGATTGCTAGACTAAACAATGATGAAATGGGTTTCACAATCTCAGCGCTGATCTGTGTGCTCATAGTAGTCTCACCCCCATGCAATAAATAGTCCCAGTTTAGATGACAAGTTTAAGTGAATGTGAAGAACAAAAGAAATGTTAGGTGTCTCAATGCCATTTTAATACTGTCAAACAGCTTAGAGAGTTTTACATCAAATACACAAGATTTACTTCGAATATAAGGTTTACATCAAATATCTTATTTTGGGAATGCCTGGATATAATATGGGAAACCAAATATTTAACTTTGTCATCTTGCATAGCAATTCAGACCAGATCTCCCACTTTCCGCATAATTCAGTAAAGACAACAGGCAGTTTAAATTGGAAAGGCAACTATGCTGTTCTTCAATGTTTAAATATGGATATTTAATTTTAATATGGATATTTATTTAGTAGACATGTCTACTACACACCAATAGAAGCTATTATTGGATAAAATGTTTTCTGTTAAAGTTATAAAATAGAATAACAAATACCCTAAATGCTTCTAGACATAGAAACCTGTCCATAAATTTTAAAATATAGCTTAATCTGAGAAAAGGACCTTGAAAAGTAGTGAATATATAATGTGTTTGCTCAGCAATGGTACAAAGCCAGAGACAGAGCCTCTTATATTTGTAGTAACATTTGTATTCCCATCACCACCCAGGGAGTTAGCTCTGATAATTAGCCAGCCATTAAAACACTCAGAGCACTAACCTAATAATCAGCAATCCTGCAACGTTCTAGTTTCACAGCTTCCTCCTAGTACAAGTCTAGGTAATGAGTAACTCTGCCATAAGCCTGTTTGTCCATTTATAAGTTGGAAATAGCCCAACTATCTCTCTATCTCTTCATCAAAAGCACATCTGTGTAATAAGATTTCATTGTACCCTGGATTCATATAACTACTGAGACTTTCAACCCTCTGTCACACATTATTTCATTTGACCCTGCTTGTTAGGAAGGGAAACTATTCATTCCAGTTTGCCCAGACAGACCTGATTACACCTGCTAACTTCGTGTAATTATTAATAGGGTACCATTTCATCTCTATAAAGCTGAAAATAAAGTATTATAACTGTCCTGGGACCAAATTAATAGTCTATAAATATTTATCATTTGCAAATGTTTTGATTATGAATTTAAAAAAAGAAAAAGGAACTGGATATTTTTCGATGATCTATATGCTTCTGATATGCTCCAGGAAGACAGTGCTTTGATTATTAAACACAAGTATTCTATTTCCCTAGGTAGGTATATCTTACTAGAGGAAAATCTGATTTTACAAATCAAGGATCCAAATTTGGCATCTAATAGAAAATTTATTTTTAGATTTGTTATCTTGTTTTTATAAAAAATCTGAAATATGTGAAAAATCTAACTGTAGTGTCTTGCTGCATTTATTTTTTTATTTTAAATAATCTCTATACCTAACATGGAACTCAAATTTATAATCCAGAAATCAAGAATCATATGCTCTACTGACTGAGCCATGGTATTAGAGATAGTTCATGTCTTTTTTAAAGTTGAATAAAAGTACAGTTAAGTTGTTTCATTGTATAAATAAATAGTGTTTGGATTTGGATGATAAACTATATAGTCACTCTACTGTAAGATTAAAAACAATAGAGATTTATCTTCTCATTTTACAGTGATGAAATTTAAGATTCAAAGTTGTTAATTATCTTTAGTAACAGTTAGATCTGGCCAGTACTCTTTCTGCCATAACTTTCTGCTCATAGTTGCATAAACCTTTTATTTGGGTACAATAATACATCCATTATAGAGTGTAAACAAATAAAATGAAAGAATCTTTAGCTCCATTCCACATCCAGTAATTTGCAAATGGAGTAGGATAGGCCTATATAGCATCCATATGGAGGAGCAAAATCCTGGTGAAAGGTACACCTTGGCCAAATGAAGGT
Source organism: Vulpes lagopus (assembly GCF_018345385.1). Classification (NCBI taxonomy): domain Eukaryota; kingdom Metazoa; phylum Chordata; class Mammalia; order Carnivora; family Canidae; genus Vulpes; species Vulpes lagopus. Next base: position 49,884,063 of record NC_054832.1, on the reverse strand, counting down.
TGTGTTTGTCTTTCTGTGTAGAAAATTATTAGTTTTACTTGGATTAAAAAATTGTGACTTACACATTTTTCTTATAAATTGGAGTTTACCAGAGAAAAATGAACTATTCATCCTTAACACTGCAGCATGAATTTATCATGATGTATAATATAAAATTATAGAATCATAGAATATTTGACATAGAAACATAGAAACATAGGACATAGAAATCTTGAATTTCAGGGCACCTCAGTGGCTTAGTTAGTTAAGCATCTGACTCTGGACTTCAGCTCAGGTCATAATCTCAGGGATCATGACCTCACAGGGCTCGAGATCAGCCAGGAGTCTGCTTGAAGATTCTCTCCCTCTGCCTCTCCACCCACTCCAACTCTCACTTCTCTGTCTCTCCAAAATAAATAAATCTTTTTTTTTTTTTAATTAATTTTTATTGGTGTTCAATTTACCAACATACAGAAAAACACCCAGTGCTCATCCCATCAAGTGTCCACCTCAGTGCCCGTCACCCATTCCCCTCCAACACCCGCCCTCCTCCCCTTCCACCACCCCTAGTTCGTTTCCCCGAGTTAGGAGTCTTTATGTTCTGTCTCCCTTCCTGATATTTCCCAACATTTCTTTTCCCTTCCTTTATATTCCCTTTCACTATTATTCATATTCCCCAAATGAATGAGAACATACACTGTTTGTCCTTCTCCGATTGACTTATTTCACTCAGCATAATACCCTCCAGTTCCATCCACGTTGAAGCAAATGGTGGGTATTTGTCGTTTCTAATTGCTGAGTAATATTCCATTGTATACATAAACCACATCCTCTTTATCCATTCATCTTTCGATGGACACCGAGGCTCCTTCCACAGTTTGGCTATTGTGGCCATTGCTGATAGAAACATCGGGGTGCAGGTGTCCCGGCGTTTCATTGCATCTGAATCTTTGGGGTAAATCCCCAGCAGTGCAATTGCTGGGTCGTAGGGCAGGTCTATTTTTAACTCTTTGAGGAACCTCCACACGGTTTTCCAGAGTGGCTGCACCAGTTCACATTCCCACCAACAGTGTAAGAGGGTTCCCTTTTCTCCGCATCCTCTCCAACATTTGTGGTTTCCTGCCTTGTTAATTTTCCCCATTCTCACTGGTGTGAGGTGGTATCTCATTGTGGTTTTGATTTGTATTTCCCTGATGGCAAGTGATGCAGAGCTAAATAAATCTTTTTAAAAAAAGAGAGAGAGATCTTATATTTCATCTCCTCAAGCCCCTAATTTTACAAATGAGGAAACCATGCCACAAAAATCACATTAATATTTATGAGCAGATAACGACTATGACACTATATACTTAAAAATATGGAACTGTGAAGAGAGAGATTTCAATACTTGATGATTATTTTCTTCTAAAACCTGTCCTATAAAAGGTTTTGTATAGAAAGATCCTTTGGTCATACATGTTTGTAGAATATTTCAAACTCACAGCACAGAAGGAGACTAAGAACTCAGCAAAGTTATGTATTCAGGACTCTAATTTTCCTTTACATCACCAAGCATTTCAGATTTTATTTCTCCGTGTATTCTTATTTTGTTTATGTATACTTATTAGGAAGATCTATTGGGAAATGCTGATCTATAGAGATACTTACCAATCATTCAAATGAAAATGTTCCCTTTCTTCAATAATCTCAAATATTTTAGTGTAGGTTGATCATGAAATAAACAGTGACTAAAAAGTTATTAAGAATTCAGTGACAGTAATGTATTTCTCTAAAAATAGTTACTAATATTTATGTATGTTTTTATTTAATTTACAATCATTACTTGAGATGATGAGATAGATGATAGATAGATGATATATAGATAGATAGATAGATAGATAGATAGATAGATGATAGATAGATAGATAGATAGATAGATAGATAGATAGATGACAGATAGATGATAGATGTTCTCAGTCCCAAGGCTGACATGTTATACAAGGAAATAAATATACAGCAATCTTTAAACTAAACATACACATACAGAGAACTATATGGAATAAAATCAATGAGTAGGTAATGGGAAACCTAACCTTAAAGAGAGAAGTGTCAGTCAATAAAAGATGAACTATGCTTCTTGTTCAATTTAGCCTAGTCATGGGATGTTGATGGGAAAATAAAGACAAATTATTCTTTATAACTCTTCCTGAATATTTATCTAGAAAAAAAATTCCACATGCTTCACTTGTGCAATTTTATGTTGTAATGCTAATTTATTTCAGGACCTAGGAAAATCCAGAATTGCTTCAGTGTGTTTTCCCTGGCTCTATTTCTCCAAATACTCTGTGCTTTAAAGTGTTTTCTTGCTTTTGCATTGGAATAAATGTGTAGTTAATTATGAGACATTTATGGGTGCCTAGGTGACTCAGTGGTTAAGCGTCTGCCTTTGGCTCAAGTCATGATACCGGGGTCCTGGGATTGAGTCCTGCATCAGCTTTCCCACAAGGATCCTGCTTCTCCTTCCACCTGTTTTTCTGCCTCTCTCTGTGTGTCTCTCATGAATAGGTAAATACAATCTTTAAAAAATATATTATAAGACATTGTCTTTTGTAGAACATTCAAGAAATAGTTTCTTCATACTTCCAGAAAATAAAAACACTAGTGCTTTGGGTATCAAGAATATAAGCGAGTGTGGGGTTTATTATCTCTATCTCCAAAGAGCAAACATTAATTCTTGTCAAGATATCACATCTTTTTCCAAAATTTATTTCCTTTTTTTTCAAAATGCCATCTTTTTTCCCCTATAGCTCCACTTAAGGACTGTATATATCCTTTCCCTTTATTCCAAATAAATATGCAGATGCTAAATGTCACACTGTTTCTTAGCCTTCCTGAAACAAGTCCAATAACTGTGACTCTTGCTTCTAAAATTTCCCAAACATGCTTTAAAAATATTTACCTTCATCTCAAACTACAATGCACACTCATTTTTTCCAAAATATAAAGGGGCATGATATTGAACTATTAAATTCTTTTTATATGATATTTAAAAATAAAAAGAGTAATATATTTTAAAATTAAATTATCTTTTTCTGTTTATTTTCTTTCTTTTACTTGTCTCCTACTGTTCATTCATCAGCAAAGAAGAAGGGAATCTTTATTCCACTTCCATTCTGGTTTAAGGATTTCCAGGTTTATCCTCTGAGTTCTATGCTCTTTAATCTGGAAAGCAGTTTGAACTGGGGATGTTAACAGCATGCCATGTTTCTAAACTGGTATTATGTTTGAAAAGCTTAGTTTCAGTAAACAGATTTTTTTCTGAAAATTAATGCAGTTAGGAAACAGGTGAGACTTCAGAATACCATGAAAATGGCCAACTTCTATTTAATGAGCTTCCACCACATGCAGAGACAACTTAAAGGGCTTGGAATATACCATCTCGTTCAATCATAAAAATAACTTTATGCTATTATTTCCATTCTACCAATGAGGAAACTAAATACAAATAGTTTAGGGTACTTGCCAAAGGGCACCCAGTAGTACCTGAAGCTACAATCTGTTCATTCTAAAACTGAACTAAATCATTATAAACGTAACAAAGATTTTTAAAGTTTAGGAAGTCCTGTGAGTGGCATAGAACATATACCTATGGTATATGGTTACTTGTGGTTACTTGAGTTCTGAGCATTAAACACTGCGGTTTGGGGAGCCAGTGCAAAGGCCCTATATATAATCTTTGCATTTAGAGAGTGTTTATATTGAAAAACAGAGTTAAATCTATCACTTTCCAATAGATCTACCATTGCTCACTTGGTCATTCATTATGCAAAAGAGGGATTCATAGATTTGGCCATTGAGACCCCTCATTGCCAATATATGTACCTAAGATGTTGTTGCCAAAACCTCCTTTGGTAAAATGAGAAAAGACCCTGCATTAGTAGACTTCACAGGTGTCAAGACAAGACACAAGCCAATATTTAAGGCCATTTTTGGAACTTCTGTTCTAACTTCAACGCTGAAAATAAAATTTAACTTCTTATCAAACTAAAGGAAGAAAAGAATTAAGATTATTTGAATGCATATAATGTGCAAAATACACCATTAAGTTTGGCATTCCATTATTTCATTCGTCTTTGGTTTAAAGCCTCTAACATGATGTAATTATCTTAAATTTAAGGTGAAAAAAAATGAGGCTTAGAGAAATGGGGTAATTTGCAGACATCATGTGACTAGCTAAATTGCAGTGTTGGCATTTGAGAGCAACTGGATTAAATGGCATGGTCTTAACCTCTCTACCAACATGCTTTTATGAAGCCAATATCTAAACTCAGGGAATTAAGTAAGGGAAAAAAAAGCATATTTAAAAATAAAGGTTTCCCTATGTTTCTCCCGGATTCTTTATGCTTCTTCATCTTCATAAAAGGTCATAATAATTAGAACAAGCACTCCTCTGATTTTGCCCCAATTTATGCTTTGGATCCTAAACCTCCCAACTCACAGGGATTTGCATTCTTCATTATCTTTCCCTGTCTTATATGCTTTATCTTACTTGACTAGGTATTTTATAAAATCACACTTTATGTTTTTCCAAGTTTCTCACATAAAAACAAGATAAATGGAAAAGTGTCCCTTCCTTCCATATCCTTCATTTGTCTCCCGCTATCACTTTATTTTCTTTTTTGGCAAGACTACCCTTTCGAACTCATGATCTTGAAAAAGTTGCCTTCATTGTATTCAACTCTTCATATTTCATAACCAATATTGGTACAACATCTGCCCCTATCACTTCAAAAAGTAGATTCTGGTGAAGTCACCAATGCCTTAGTATTGCTAAATACCAAGGCCATTTTTTTCACTCTTGCTCATAAGCACTCAATAACTTCTTACACTGCTGATGATATCCTTGGTGAAAAAGATCCCCTTCTTGGTTTCTATGAAGATAACTCTTTTGGTTAAAGTCCTACCTCCCTGGCAACCTACTCTCTCATTCCAAATGGCTCTTTCTTCCAGTTGTCAGACATTAATTGCAGAAGTCTTCAAGTCTTAGTACTAGTACCTTTTCTCAATTAACACTAGCCCTAGGCAAAACTCTAAAATTATATCACAGCTCTGGACATCCCCTTAAAGCTTCAGATCTACTTATCCAAATGCCTTTTGTTATCATTTATTGGATAGTCTTACATATAATGCAAAGTCAACACGCCCAAATCTGAACTGTTTTCTTTCTCTCCCTATTCCCAAATCAGCCATTTTTCTGTGTTATTTACCTAAAAGTATAGCAGCATACTTCATGCCACTGTGTAAGGAAATATTTAAAAAGTCATTCTTGCCAATTACTTCTTATTATTCCTAATAGGTAACCTATCACATCCTGCTGACTTGACTTTCCAAATACCTTAAGATAAAAAACTAAAAACTCTGTGTTAAATGTTTTGCCAAAGTCCTCATTTTTGCTCAAATCTCTAAGACATCTTTATATTAAAATATCTTTAAATTTTGCCAGTAATATCTTACACCATGGGTGGAGAGAAATTTATTTCTGCATCCCCAAGTTAGCCTCTTAAGCTTTAAAAAAAAGCAGGCATAGTGTAATAGTGGTGGTGGTAAAGGCTGTCATGAAAACAATCCAATAAAATTACATCATTCGGAACTAGTGCCCTGTGCTTTTTAAATCTGTGTTTTGGCTCAAATAAGGGGACTTCAAACAGAGGTATAATAGATACTTCCCAATATATTAGTTTAAAGTAGAATATTTAAATTCAATTACTTATCATGTAGTATATTATTAGTTTCAGAGGTAGAGTTCAGTGATTCATCAGTCTTCCGTTAAAAAAAAAAGGAAAAGAAAAGAAAAGAAATTGGAAAGACAATAGACCATTGAAGACATCTCAAATTGTTTTAAGGAACTTCCAGTGTTAGTTCTTTAGATACAAGAGCTAGTTAATTTAAATATCTACATAATTTAAGACGTACCTATTTTCTAGCATTTAAATTAATATAATGTATCTTTCAATATTTCTGTGTATAGGAGATAAGGGGTCTTATTTATGCTCAAAAAATAAAATTGAAAAACAAAACAAAAAAAAATAAAAATAAAATTGAACACTTAAAGTGCTGATAAATAGAAAATACATTCTGTACCCAGTGTTCCTATATATTTTTTCTCTGGTTCAAAAATAAGAAAGAAATTTGGGGGCTGTAGGAAAATTCTGGGATTATCGACTTTTTGCATGGCTGCTTTAACATTGTCTACACAAGTGCCCAGGCCACCCCAAAGCACACATGCATTCTGTTGCTGTTATGGACACAAGTTTGTTAGTACCAGGCTACCTGCCCCCATTCCCTGATCCCCTTTTCATCTTGGGCTTGCAATAAGAGGGAGTCAAAGCAATTGCCTGTATCAAAGTGCCTTAAAATATCACTGTGTCATCCAAACTCCTGCTTCTCACAAACTGAGGCTAAATCTTTCCCTAGTGCCCAGGCTTTTTCACTTGGAGATCAACCTTTGTGCTAAGTGGAAGAGACAGATGGTCAAGTAAAGCAGCTCACAGAGGCTTCTCAGCCTTCTTCCATTTCCTGTGGTTTTTTTCATTTCACCAGGTCAAAGAACTCTCTTGGCAAGTTAAGACACCTGGCAAGGCACAGTTTCCTCATGTTTTGCTGCATCCTCTTCTTTTGTCCCTTCCTCATCATTTTCCAAAATGAGTGGTTCTTCCTGGGAAGTAGTCCAGCACTTAACTTGTCCATATTAACACACTTTACCAAGGTTCTAAAAGCCAGTTTGAAAACTGTGCAGAATTTTCTGTGGCAGATTTTGCTATACAAAGAATACACATTACAGCTGATAACATTAAGTCTGAGGACAGAATTTCCCTACTCAATCCTCAGGCAAACAATATTTTACTGTTCCCTTTCACATAAAAGTGATTCCAAATTCCTGAGTGGACACCTAAAAGCTTTCTGAATCTGATCTCAGCCAAGTTGAAGACAAGAAGTTTTCATATTTTGAGATAGAATGAGGATTATTTTTATGAATTAAATTTGTAAAAGAGGGAAGCAGAAAGGAGACCTTGTCATCAGAAAGGTAGAATGTCTAGGAAAAGTAGATCATGGTCAAGGGACAATGTTTGTAAACGGTGAAGTGTGAAGACCTATCCCGATGTTTCCAAGGAGTTAGCTACTGCCTCTGATGGCACTGTTCTCTTTGAGGATAAAAATTTTAAATTTATCAATTCTTTTATCATGATTTTTTTATCAAGTCTTTAAATTTTTGAATAATTAAGTACTCATATTAAAGTTGCTAAATAATTAAAGTTGCTCTCTGTCCCAACTGAAACTGAGCACAAGTAAACATATTCTCTGATATGTCTGAATCATAGCATCTGGCTATAATTCAGTGTTTCTTACTTTTCCAGAGAAGCTGACCTAATGCTGGACAAGAGCAATCCTGTGCTCCTGGGATTTCTTACAGACACAGACATGGGAATGTGAAATATGTTTCCTTTGTCTTAAAAAGTAAGGCATTTCACTCTACAACATAGCCATGTAAACATTTTAAGTAAGTATTTCTGCAAAATCATTGACACACGGGTCATTTTATCATTTTATCTTGTGGCTTCTTTGCTCCCTAGCTAGCATGATATAAAGGCATTTGTAAAAAGCATTTACTGTTTTTCTTCTCCTTGGTGAAATCTTGCTTGTATCACAGTTTTAAAAGTTGAACATACTGTGTTTAACATCTAGTTCAGCTCTCTTTTCTCTTGATGGACAGGTCAGTTCAGAGGTTTGAGGTTGCCTGAGGCAAATATACATGAAGTGCATACAAATCACTGCTTTTTTTCTAATTAGAGGTATATTTGTGAGACAAAATACAAGAGAAATAATTTTATATTTTTTACCTCATTCTCTTGCTTGAATAATTGGAGATCATTCTCATTGATATTTGACCATTTATTTAAGCTTTACCGCTAAATCAAACTACTGTCATATCTCAAATCTTATCTTCTGTTCATAGAAAGTAGAGTTTAGCAGTTATCCAGAGAAAAGAAAATGTAGAGAGCTGACTTAGATAATGTGGGTGTTTCTTTACAGTGCTAAAATTAACTGAGTCTCATGCTCAACCTGCAATTCATTTTGACTGCATAGGTCAGACCCTTGGTTCTATTACGAGTCCAGTGCATAACAGGTATTTCGTTCTGGTTAAATGACTACACTTACAGCAGGTCTCAGTGCAGAGTTCACAATCACCTTCACTAAAGCAAAATATTTCACCATTACTGTTAACAGTGCCATTCAGTATATCTATCAACCACACTCCAATATGTCCTGGCAGCAATTCAGACCATTCGATTTGCAAAGATATGACGGCCCACTTGAGGCCCACCAAATCACTCTTCACCATAATAATCACATCTAGCCTTGGCACTGAGTCCCAGATTATTCTCCCCAAATGAACAAATAAAACAGTTGGGGGAAAATGCTTCTTGGCAACAGCTTGAACTTAAATGGTGACAACAGCTGGCTTAACAGATGTTCTTCATATGATATAACACCTGAGTTCTTGAAGATAGAATTTTGACTAAATTCATACCTCTAGATGTCCTAAAAAATACTTTAATAGAGTTTTGCAAGCAAAAAATGGGAAATATTGCATGAAACCAATGACACTGATGACATTAAAAAGATAATATTCATTTCTATACTTTTAGTAGCCTTATATCTCTAAATTTTAATATCTTCCTGCATAATAACTTAGGAATCAAATCCAGAAGGACAATTGGTTCTATCTTATAATCTTGCTAAAGTAGAAATGGTTTATAGAAAATTAATCCTATAAAACTACATGAACACATAATTTAACACCATGATAACTTTACTGTTTGCATCTTCATACTTTATAAACTTCAATACCTTTCTCTTCTAAAAGTAATTTTTGCATTAGAAAATCAAATTATCCAACAAATACTGATTAAGTCATAAAGTTGCTTATACAAATGTATAAATGTATTGGTAATATCTATGATGTTAATATAGACATTGAAAAATTATATTCAGAAACATTTAAATTCTGAATTAAAATGTTTCATAAATTCTGGGACGAATGACTGTGGTAACTTTGACATTCTTGGCTCATTACAAAATCAGCTATATCTTTGAACCCAGACATTTAATGTCGCATCATAACAAAGATATGTAAGAAAAAATGGAAATGTCACATCAACTTTCAACAATATATTGGTCTATATCTGGTAAAGTGTAAATATTTAGGAGCAATCTATGTCTGAAGAAACAATGGATGAATCTAGTTATATACATTTAAACATTTTGGTGCATCCCGGTTTATTCATGTTTCTTTTCAGATCATATGATTAGAAAATTATAACACACACATACATTTACTATCTTTTCTATAATAAAATTTAATTCAGTTTTCCAGCTTCTCTATAGTGTCAAATTTGAAAGCAACAATTCCTAGATAATGATATGCTTATTTTTTAAACAAAATTGATGGATGAATAACAATCCTCAACTAAAAATCTATGAATTAAGAGGTTTACAGTGGGGGATCCCTGGGTGGCTCAGCGGTTTGGTGCCTGCCTTTGGCCCAGGGTGTGATCCTGGAGTCCCAGGATCGAGTCCCACATCAGGCTTCCTGCATGGTGCCTGCTTCTCCTCTGTCTGTGTCTCTGCCTCTCTCTCTCTCTCTCTCTCAATCTGTCTCTCATGAATAAATAAATAAAATCTTAAAGTAAAAAAAGGTTTACAGTGAACTTTAACGGCAACAAAAAAATAGTTTGAAATTAAACCATGGGAAATGGGAGACCTCTGTCTTAGGGCAGTTTAAAGCTGTACCTGTCAGGCTTAATATTAAAATGTGTAAATTAATGTTGAATTTATTGATAGTACGAAGAAGGGGATATAGCTACTATAGTAATGTACTTTTGTTTCCAAAAACTTAAATTATCATGTTCTATATGGTATTAAACTCCTTCCCTCCAATCTCAATCTCCAATAGATCTAAAATAATCAACACCAGTTACTAAACTCCTTCTTAGTGCTTGAAGTTGTACTCTGCATTCAACATTCATTCTTTCATTTAATTTTCACCATGCTATAAGGCAAGTTTATTATTATTTTTCTACATTAGTTAGGATACTTCAGGTTATACTATTTAATTCCAACTGCCTTAATTAAAAAGAAAAATAGGGACAGCTGAGTAGTTCATTTGGTTAAGCATCTGCCTTCAGCTCAGATCTTGATCTGGGGGTCCTAGGATGAGCCCTGCATTGAGCTCCTTAGACAGTGGCAGGTCTTTTCCCTCTTCCCCTCCTGTGATCTCTCTTGCTCTCTCTCTCTCTCTCAGATAAATAAATGAAATCTTTAAAAATATTTTTAAAATAGCATATCACATTTGAAGATTCCAGTAAAAGGACAAACTTTGGGTTATTTGATTCAGTACTTCATCAATGTTCTTAATGGTCTATGTTCTCTCTGTTTTTTGTTCATGGTATAGATTTGTTTCTGATAAGTCTGGCTCTCCTCATGATTGCAAAATGATTGAAAGAGGCAACTGGGTTCAGATGTTCCTTGATCATATCCAACCAGAAAAAGACTGGCTTTTCTTTCTCAGAAGCCTTGAACAAAAGATTTTAAGAGAATCTCAAGCCTTATTGGACCAAATTAGATTAAATCATCTCTAAAACAAGAAGCATGTAGCTATTCCGATTGACCAAGAAAAAGTCTAAGAGATGTAGAAAATGTTTAGGAATACAAAATAATGCCATTTTCATTTTCTTTTTGGAAATAAAGAAATTGAGAATTAGAAGCTAAATAATTTCCCCCAAAGTCCTTCAGTAGTTGAATGATGGCTCCTGAATTGGGAACCATATCAATGCCTCAGTATTTATTCTATTTTCTATACTTTCCTTGAATAGCTTACATTGGTGGACAGAGGTAAGGAGGAATGAGCATACAAACACTAATAATTTCTTCCATTCCTGTTTAAATTTATGAAAGAGGATTCTGGAAAGTAGGAAGAGAAAGTCAGACTTATTGAAGACTTGAGGAAGAAATCTCAGCATTTTGGGTTTTATTTGTTGTTGTTATTCTTGTTTTTTTTGTTTTTGTTTGGTTGGTTGGTTGGTTATCTAATGGGTTGACTTATAGAGATGCCTGCAACTCTGTCCTTCAGAAGGCACAAATAATCAGGAGTTCCAAGGAAAACCTATTCTCTATTCTATCCAGGCAAAAGACGGGGAAAGTGGCAGCCTAGCAGTACCAAAAGCTTTTTAACAATATATATCTGACACCAGCCAAGGGTTGATAATCACCCTTCCATCCTTCCATCCCACCATAGAGTCAATGGAGGGCAGTGGTATCAGGTGGCCCAGACAGCATCCCTCTTCCTCTCTGGTGTAGTGGCACCAGAGACTGTGGAGGAAGTCTAGATTTCCAGTGACAGCTGAGGGATGGCAAGTTGCAACCACCCTAACCCTCATGAGGGGTTGGAAATAGGATCCCAGAAAGGAGGGAATTATATAAAGTGACTCTTTAAACAAGTAAAGGAAGTCTTGGGCAGATCCCTACTGACCTACTGAAATTGACTAGACAACATACTGAAAGGCTTGAGAACTACTATGTAGAATAGCACACATGTTCTCAGAGTAGTTTCCTCATATCATATAAATGGGGCAGACCAGAATAACACTGCAAGGGCTCTGGAAACTAAATTGTCATTGGAACCACAGTTCATTAAATAAGGCCAGAGCTTACGTGCATTAAACCTAAACAAGGTGACTGCCTGCTAAAAAATATTTAAATAAAATGTAGATTCTCAGAATACAATACTCAAAATAAGATGCAACTGGAATCATTAATCATACCAAGAGCCAGGAAAATCACAATTTGAATAAAGGAAGATAATCAACAGACACCAGCTAATGATTGGTACCTTATCAACCAATCAGATAACAGTCATGACTGATATCTGATTGATACCATCATGTATCAAAACCATCAGATGCAAGATGACTTAGATGTTGGAAATCTCTGACAAAGATTTTTTAAATTTTTTATTTATTAATTTTAGAGAGAGAGGGCATTATTGGGGGGGTGTGCAGAGGAAGAGAGAAAAGCAGGCTCTCTGCTGAGCAGGGAACCCCACTCAGGGCTCATTCCTGAGATCATGACCTAAGCTGAAGGCAATCAACTGAGCCACCCAGGTGCCCCTCTCTGACAAATATTTTAAAACAGCTCTCACAAAAGTATTTTCATGAAACAGAACAGACAGGAAAAAATTATAAAGATGTGAAAAAATCCCTAATATATCAATAATTGCTTTATTTTTTAATAATTGCTTTAAGTAAAAATAGTGTAAATATGCCAATTAAAAATACTGACCAAGTGTATTTTTTAAATGATCCAACTATAAGCTGTCTTTAAGAAACTCGTGTCAAATATAAAGATATACATAGATTAAAGTAAAATATAGGAATAGACATGTCATACAAAATTAGTTTTTATGTAAAAACAGAAGTAATAATATTAATATCAGCTGAATGTGACTTCAGTGCAAATAATCAAGAATAAAGAAGGAAATTACATAATAATAAAATTTCAGTCCTCCAAGAACATTTATTGACCCTAAATGTTTATGCATCTAAAAAAAAATGTGAAGTGAAAACTAGCAAGAGGAAATAGAGAAATCCACAATTATATCAGTGATTTCAATAACTTTCTATCTCCAATTGGTAGAACTACTTAAAGGAAAATCTGCAAGGCTAAAAAGGAACTCAACAACACCATCAACCAAAATGATCTAATAAACATTTAAAGATATTCCACCCAACAACAGCAGATAGAACATTCTTCTCAAGTTCACATCAAACATTCACAAAGATAAGTCACATTCTGAGCCATAAAATACACCTTAACAAATTTTTAAAAATTGAAGCCATATAAAATATGGTCACAAAAAGTGGAAAATATCAGATTAGATTTTAAAAATAATAATAAAGCCAGAGCACCTGAATGATGCCTAATAAGACCAATAACCACTAGCAGACTAATCAGGAAAAAAATAAAACAGAAAAGAAGAGAAATTATCTATATAGGGAATAGAAGAAATGATATGATCATGGATTCTGCACATATTAAAAGAATAATGAAGACTATGAGAAATTTTAGGAGATAGTAAAATGGAGACAGTCTTGAAATGGATAGTTTTGAAATGGCCAACATAATAGCTCTGTATCTATCAATTAATTAAGTTTATTCCAGCCCCAAATCTTAATTATGGAATTCTACCAAACATTTCCAGAAAACTGTTGAGGATATAATACTACCCAACTCTTTAATGGTATTAGCATTGCTCTAATACCAACAATAGACAAAGATATTGCAAGAAAGGCAACTACACTATACTTCTGATAGATGCAAAAAATCCTAAACATAGATGCAAAAAATTCTAAACAAAACTTTACCCACTCGAGAGCAACTACACAAAAAAGAAAGCATATCATGACAAATTAGTTTATTTCAGAATTGCTAGGTTAGTTTAAATTTTAAAACTCAACAAACTGATTTAATTTGCCATAAAAACAGACTAAAAAAGAAAAAGAAACATTTTGTCAACTCAATAGATGAAAAACTGGAAAAAATTCCATATCCTTTCTGTATAAAACATTCTTGAGATACGAAAAAAAAGAAGGAAATTTCCTCTGCTTGAGAAAAGAACATCACAAAAGATCCTACAACTATCATCATGTCTAATTGTGAAGGATTCAATATTTTCCTCCCAAAAGGTTAAGAATATCCATTCCCAGCACATCTATTCAGCATTGTACTGATCATTCTAGACCATCCAATTCAGCAAGAGATTTATAAAGAGGAAGTAAACTGTTCTTATTTATAGAATTCATGATCATCCATCCAATAAAATCTGCACGAAAGCTCCTAGGACTAATAATTGCATTTAATGAGGCTGAAGGACACAAGACCAATATAAAAAATCAACTACATTTTTATATATAGACAATAGTTGATCAGAAATTGAAATAAAGGAAACATTGTGATTTAAAATGGCATTTAAAATATGAAATACTTGGTGATAAATCTAACACAATTGTGCAAGACTTGTACTCTGAAAAACTATAAAATTTGCTGAGAAAATTAAAAATCCTAAGTAAATAGATGGATATAAGGTATCCATTGGTCAGAATGCTGTTTTTAATTCTTCCCCAGATTTGTCTGTAGAACTATGAACTTAATGAAATTCCAGTCATATTTTACAAAGCACTTTGGTAACATTTTGCAAGACAACTAAAAAATTCATGTGGAAATTAAAAAAAAAAAAAAAACCTAGACTAGATAAAATTGCTTTAAAAAGGACAACATTGGAGGATATAGTCTACTTAATTACAAGACTAAGTATTATAACTACAATAATCAGAACACTGGAATTGGCACAAAGTTAAAGAAAGCAATGAAACAGAATAGAAAGTTCAAAAATAGACCCATATCAATTTGGACAAATGATTGACAAAAGTATGAAAAAATTTCTGGGATAAAAAAAGCAAACACTTTTCAACAAATGATGCTAGAACAATTAAATATCCATATGCAAAAAAAAAAAAACCTGTTGATATATATTTCACATTGCATACAGATATTAAATAATTCACCTTAGAACCAAGGGTTAAAAAAATAAAGATACAGAAAGAAAACATATTAGAAAAATTTGGGGGGCCACATATTTCTCAGAATAACACAAAATGCATGATCCATAAGAGAATAAATTTAAAAGCTACACATTAACAAAATTGAGAACTTATCCTTTTTGAAAACAACTATTAAGAGAATTAAAAAGCAAGCCAAAAGTTAGAGGAAGATATCTGCAAATTAGAAATCTGATAAAGGTCTTGTATCCTGAATATATAAAGAATTCTTAGAACTCCATAATAAGAAAATATATAACCCAAATTTAAAAATTAGCAAAATACTTAAATAGATCTTTCTTTCCCACACGAAGAGTCCCCTTTATTATTTATAGCAGGACTGGTTTGGTGGTCATGAACTCCTTTAGTTTTTGCTTATCTAAGAAAACTCTATCTCTCCTTGTATTCTGAATGATACCATTGATGGTTAGAGTACTTTTGATGCAGATTTTTCCTATTCGGCACATTGAAAATATCACGCCACTTTCTTCTGGCTTGCTAAATTTCTGTGAAAAAATCTACTGTTAACCTTATTTGTCATACCTCGTAAGTTAGGGACTTCTGTCTTACTTCTTTTAGGATATTTTTTCTTTATCTCTATATTTTGCAAATTTAACTACAATATGTCTTGGTGTTGGCCTGCTTTTGTTGATTTTGATAGTTCTCTGTGCCTCCTGGATTTGGATGTCTATTTCCTCTCTCAGATTAGGAAAGTTTTCAGCTATAATTTCCTCACGTAAACCTTCTGCCCCATTTTCCCTCTCTTCTCTGGGACTATCATGATATGAATGTTATTACACTTTATGGTGTCACTCAGTTCCTTAAGTCCACATTCATGATCTATTATTTTTCTTTCCTCTTCTTTTCAGCTTCATTATTTTCCATAATTTCATCTTCTTCTTTTTAAAAATTCTATCTTCTATATCAGTTATTCATTCCCTGCTTCTTCCATCCTTGTGGTCACTACATATGATCAGCTTTAAATCTCACTTATTGTGTTTTTCATTTCAGCCCACTGAGTTTTTAGGTCCTTTATCTCTGCAGTAAGGATGTTGTCTATGTTTTTCTCAAACCCAGCTAGTTTCCTTATGATTGTTGCTTTAAATTCTGGATCAGACATATTAGTTATATCTGTTTCAATTAGATACCTAGCCAAAACCTCTCCCTGTTCTTTCTTTTGGGATATATTCCTCTGTCTTGGCATTTTGTCTAAATCTCTATCTTCCTCTCTGTGTTAGTAAAGTCTGTTGTGTTTCCTCCTCCTGAGATTCATATCTATGAATAATTACTCTGAATGAATATGGACTAACTCCTTCAATCAAAAGACATAAGGTGTCTTAATGGATAAAAAAACAAGATCCACCTATACGCTGCCTACAAATGACTGATTTTAGACCTAAAGACATATGCAGATAGAAAGTGAAGGGATAGAAAATTATCTATCATATAATGAACATCAAATGAAAGCCAGAGTACCAATACTTATATCAGACAAACTAGAGTTTAAACCAAAGACTGTAACAAGAGATAAAGAGGGCACTGTATCATAATAAAGGGGTCTATCCAACAAGAAGATTTAACAACTATAAATATTTATGCTCCCAACTTCGAAACATCCAAATATATAAAACAATTAATAGCATAAAGGAACTCATTGGTAATAGTACAGTAATAGTAGGAGACTTATCATCCCACTTACATCAATGAACAGATCATCCTAGCAGAAAATAAACAAGGAAACAATGGCTTTGCATGACACACTGGACGAGATGGACTTAACAAATATATTCAGAACATTTCATCCTAAAGTAGTTGAATACACATTTTTTTCAAATGCACGTGGAACATCACAAAGGCCATATACGAAAGACCCAGAGCTAATACTATCATCAGTGGGAAAAACCGGAGAGCTTTTATTCTCAGACATGGATGTCCACTCTCACAATTGTTTTTTAACAAAATACTGGAGGTCCTAGCCCCAGTAACCAGGCAACAAAAAGAAATATAAGGCATCCAAATCAGCAAGGAAGAACTCAAACTTTCACTATTTGCAGACAACATGATCTTCTATATAGAAAACCTGGAAGACTCCACAAAAATAATTGCTAGAACTCATACACGAATTCAACAGTCACAAAATACAAAATCAATGTACTGATAAATCTGTTGCATTTCTATACGTCAATAATGAAGCAGCAGAAAGAGAAATCAAGGAATCAATCCCATGTATAATTACATCAAAAACCACAAGATACCTAGGTAAAAGCCATGCACACTGAAAACTATAAAACACTTGTGAAAGAAATTGAAGATAACACAAAGAAATTGAAAAACATTCCATGCTCAGGATTGGAAGAACAAATATTGAAATATCTCTACTACCCAAAGCAATCTACACATCTATTGCAATTCATATCAAAATACCACCAGCATTTTTTCATAGAGCTAGAACAATAGCAAAATTTGTATGGAACTACAAAAGACCCTGAGTAGCCAAAATAATTTTGAAAAAGACAAGCAGAGCCAGAGATATCACAATTCTGGACTTCAAGTTATATTACAAAGCTGTAGTCATCCAAACAATATGTTACTGGCTCAAAAACAGACACAGAGACCAATGGAACTGAATAGGAAGCCCAGAAATTGACCTATAGCAATATGGTCAACTAATCTTCAACAAAACAGAAAAGAATCTCTAATGGATAAAAGACAGTCTCTTCCACCAATGGTATTGGGAAAATTGGACAATAACATGCAAAAGAATGAAACTGGACCACTTTTTTACACCGTATACAAAAATACATTCAAAATGGATGAAAGACCTAAATGTGAGACCGGGAACGATCAAAATCCTAGAGGAGAAAACAGGCTGCATGCAACCTCTTTGACTTTGGCTATAGCAACTTCTTACTAGACACGTCTTCTGAGGCAAGGTAAACAAAAGCAAAAATAAATTATTGGGAACACATCAAGATAAAAATCTTCTGCACAGCAAAGGAAACAATCAACAAAAATAAAAGACAACCTACAGAATGAAGAAAGATACTTGCAGGTGACATATCTGATGAAGGGTCAGTATCCAAAATCCATAAAGAACTTATCAAAGTCAACACCCACCCAGAAAACATAATCCAGTTAAGAAATGGGCAAAGACATGAAAAGACATTTTTCAAAAAAATACATCCAGATGGTGACAGTCACATGAAAAGATGCTCAACACCACTCTTTATCAGGAAAATACAAATCAAAACTATTGTGAAATACCACCTCACACCTGTCGAATGGCTAAAACAAAGATGTTGGTGAGCATGCAGAGAAAGGAGAATCCTCTTACTCTGTTGGTGGGAGTGCAAATTGGTATAGCCACTCTGAAAGAGTATTGAAGTTCTTCAAAAAGTTAAAGAGAACTACCCTATGACCCAGTAATTCCATTACGAAGTATTTACCCAAGGATACAAAAATAACTGATTCAAAGGGTCATATGCACCCTGATGTTTATAGCAGCATTATCAATTGCCAAATTAAGATAGAGACCAATGTCCATCGACTGATGAATGAGTAAAGAAAGTGTGGTATATATACGCAACGCAATATTACTCAGCCATCAAAAAAATGAAATCTTGACATTTGCAATGACATGGATGGAACTAGAGTGTATAATGCTAAGTGAAATAAGTCAATCAGTCAGAAAGACAAATACCATATGATTTCACTCATATGTGAAATTTAGGAAATAAAACATATGAACATATGAGGGGATAAAAGAGGGAGGCAAACCATAAAATATGGAGAACAAAGTGAAGGTTGCTGGAACGGAGGTAGGTGGGTGGATGGGCTAAACGGGTGATGGGTACTAAGGAGGACATTTATTGTGATGACCACTGGTGTTGTATATAAATGATGAAACACTAAATTCTGAAACTAGTATTACCCTATAGGTTAACTAACTAGAATTTAAGTAAAAATTGAAACAAATAAAAAGAGAATTAAAATAAAAATTAAATGTATAAATAAATACATAAGACAAAGGTAAAATATAAATAAATAAATAATAAAAAATAAATAAGTAAGTAAATAAATAATAAATAAATAAGACAAAAGTAAAAAATATTTAAACAGACATTTCATTGATAATGATACATGGATGGTAAATAAGCATAGGAAAGATGTTCAGTATCACTGATCATTGGGGAAATGCAAATTTAAATGACAATAAGATATTACGACAGGGCGCAGCCCCAAGTGGCTCAGCGGTTTAGCGCCACCTTCAGCCCAGGGCCCGGTCCTGGAGACCTGGGTTCCAGTCCCACGTCAGGCTCCCTGCATGGAGCCTGCTTCTCCTTCTGCCTCTCTGTATCTCTCATTAATAAATAAATATAAAAATCTTTTTTAAAAAGATATTACAACAGACCTATTAGAAAGTCTACCATTAAAAAGACTGAATATATCAACTCTTGGCAAAGATAGTAGAGCAAATGGAACTCTCATATACAACTGGTGGGAATGTAAAATAGTGCAATCACTTTGGAAAATGATCTGACTTTGACGATTTCTTAAAATTATAAACATAGAGACATCTGCTTGGCACAGTCAAGCATCCAACTCTTGGTTTTGGCTCAAATTTTAATCTCAGGGTCATGAGATGGAGCCCGTGTCAGGCTCTGTGCTCAGTGCAGAGTCTGCTTGAGACTCTCCTTCCCTCTCTTTCTGCCCATCTCCACCCCCTGCATTCTCTCTATAAAAATAATATTTTAAAAAGTGATAAAACATAAATCTACCATATAATCCAGATATTTCACTCCTAGATAGTCATCCAAGAAAGTAGAAGTGTGTGTCCTTACAAAGTCTGGAACGTGCCTTTTCTTTTTTTTTTTTTTTTTGAACGTGCATTTTCATAGCTGCTTTGTATGTAATAACAACAATAACAACAACAACAACAACAAAAACTGATAAAGCTCAAATATCTATCAATGGGTTAATAGATTTTAAAAATGTAACAAATTCATATTCAGAAATATAAAAGAATCCATTGTGATCCACTTATCAACACAAAAGTGACAATAATTCAAAGTGAAATAATCTAGACTAGAAAGACTATTTTATTAATATGATTATGTAAACATCTAAACCTCACAAACATATCATGACAGAAAGCAGATTAGTGATTGCTAAGGTACAGGTGATTTTCTGACAGACAGAAACAGGGAGGGATTTCCAAAGGGAATAGTAGTCTTTGGAGGTGATAGACCTGTTTTATCTTGATTCTGATGCTGATTTTATAGGTGTAAATAGGTGAAAACTTACCAACTGTTACATTTTAAATATATGTAGTTAATTGTATGTCAATTGCACACCAATAAAATGTTCAGAAAAGTAAACTGTAAGATATAGATTGTATAGATCAAATTAAGGCAGGTCAATGTGACTGATATGTAATAGGTGGTGGAAATTTTTCAACACAGAGTAGAAAAATTACTGCCAATGGATCGACATTACTATATTAAAATAGAAGTGTCGGGGAATCCAGGGAGATTCAGGTACGGTGCATAACTATAGTAAGTCTCAGCAAGAACTGCTGAGGCCCTGAGGCTATTAATGCTAGGGTGTCAAGCTCTGGTGAAAAGCTTGAGTTAGTTTCACATCAGCATTGTCATTATCCAGCTTGAAAGAACCCATACTCAATTCCCACCAACCCATTTTTCACTCCTATCCAATTATTTAGTCACTTACAGAAGGGCTTATTTTTATTACTCCTGAGTGTAAAGGTTTTTAGTTTTTTAAAAAAACTTCTGCTCTTTAATTAACTTGCTTATTATTTTTGAAAACCAATATTTTGTTTTAATTGATAACTGTTGATTCCAACTTTACCATATTTGAACTTTTATATTATAAACTTCTTTTAAAAATAGATTTTCTTTCTTCCTTTTTTAAAAATAGATATTACTCTAGGCACTTATGCTGAGAAAGAAGTTCACAAATGAGAAATGACATAACAGTGTTTGGAAAAGTTATAAACCGGCCAAACAGTTTTAAAATAAGGCCTTAACCCCATTAAAAATTGACTCATTTAAAGACAGCTGCTTTGAGAATATATAAGCACCTTTGGATGATAGAACGGCTGTCTTAAACACTTCCCTTCCATCTGTGTGTAATAGAGATGTATTGATTGCTCCTTACCATCCATATTTTTGATGACCTCTTTGCAACCAACAGGATGGCACAGTGTCACTTTCAACACTATTCATACCAACATCATTAAATCAGCTCACAAAATGGGCATGGCTCCTGGGACAGAGGGTAACTTCATTAGAAAAGACAAGGGCAACTCGGAGGCATGACTTCAATATTCTGAAATGTCTGTTACAAAGATAGAGCAACAAATATCCTGAAGAAAGACACTCTTTTATATCCTATATGATGCCACCAATGCGCTTGTAAATTACAATTATTTATTTTGATTTCTCTTTATCTCCCTGATAAAGAGAAATCAGGAACTTTCTGAGAAGTTTTTATTAGAATTGAGTATAAACTAGGTCATAGGTATGAGAGAAGAAAAAAAATAAGAAAAATCAAAACAAGAAATGAAGATAAAGAGACAACCTACGAGGAAGAAATTGGGATGGTCAAATCAGAGAAGACAATGGACTCATATGAGTTCCATGTGGTGATACCACCCTGCACCAGGAGTTCTAGGACTCCAAATTTTACCATCAGCTGTGTTCCTTAGCCACTCTGACCTTGACAGCTTCTCATCTATGACATAGGCAATGTGTGCATATAATGTATGCAGATCAAAATAAAATAAATGTAAAATATGTAAGTTTTATAAGTATAAGGTATTATGTCACAAACATTGAAAATTTATAATCTGTGTAACAACAATCATGATATAGAACAATGTAGCTGTCTCTATAAATCTCTAATAATAGTAATGAAAAGTTCAATTATTATCTTTCTACTCAGATTATAATCTGGCAAATTCCTCTCTTCCTGGAAATAGGTGAAAAACAATAGTAGGTAGCATTAGAATTTCTGTATAGTATATTCTTAGAGGAAGGAAACGTGGGAATATAGTTGGAAGGCAGGGGCTAGATGACTTGTCTTGATCCCAAGTCTCCATAGCAAGTACATGAAATTTAATTAGTCTCATATTTCTTTTGAGAAGATATGGCTATGGAAAGACAGCCTTAGATGGCTGGGGAAGCAGATGCTGATGAAGACTGTGATCAGGTGCCAGTTGAACCCTCTGTTTCCTCATATGCCCCCCAAATACTCTTTGTGAAGACCACCAATCAAAGATCCAGTCACCACATGAAACATACATACTAAGACCACATGATAGTCACACAGAGAGAGAGGGAGAGAGGCAGAGACACAGGCAGAGGGAGAAGCAGGCTCCATGCACTGGGAACCCGACGTGGGATTCGATCCCGGGTCTCCAGGATCGCGCCCTGAGCCAAAGGCAGGCGTCAAACCGCTGCGCCACACAGGGATCCCCACTTTCTTATTCTTTAACAGCAGTATACCTTTCAAAGATCCCAGCTTTTATTTCTCTATTCTTCACTCTTCCAACAATATAATTTTATTTTGACTTTGGTAAGGATGGAAAAATCAGATTAATGATAAGTATTGCTTTAGATCCTGCACCAATTCATCATGAGGCGTTCCTTCTGTCAGTCAAATACAATTAGAATTATCACTCACAGTCAGTTTTTCTAAAGACTTCAATTATTCCATAGATTATCCCCGAATAAAATGCTCATCATTTTACTGGCGGAGTTCCTTAGTGATTCCGTCAATGGAACAAATCATTAGTAGTGATTATGATAACCCACAATTTAGAACACAAAGTTGAAGAACAACTTTCTAAAAGTTCTCAGAAAATAGAATGTGATACAAGTATGAGGCATTTAAATATGTCATTTTACTTGTCAGCTAACTATACAAAGTATGTGTTTGTTGAGGGAGAACATGGCACACACCATTTAGAATAACAGTTTAGTCAGGCTGCTTTTAATTTGAAGTAAATTATATAGTCTTTTGATGGCACCAAGTATATCTTTATTTTTAGTTTTTGATATGAGAATGATAAAATAGGTTTTCATTCCACGCTAGTCAATGCTTGGAAACAATCATGTAAATTATATTTTTATTGGGACCAGAATAGACTCTTTAAGTCTCTGTGCCTAGAAAAGGGATTTGAACACAGCTTTCTAAAAGGCACCTACTATGGGGCGCCTGGATGGCTCAGTCAGTTAAACATCTAACTCTTGATTCTTGCTCAAGTCATGATCTCAGGGTCATGAGATCAAGCCCTGCATCTAGCTCCCTGCTCAGCGGGGAGTCTGCTTCTCCCTCTCCTTTTTCTCCTCCCTGCTCATGTGCATTCCAGAAAGAAGAAAGAAAAAGACGAAAGAAAGAAAGAAGAAAGAAAGAAAGAAAAAGAAAGAAAGAATGAAAGAAAGAAAGAAAGAAAGAAGAAAGAAAGAAAGAAAGAAGAAAGAAAGAAAGAAGAAAGAAAGAAAGAAAGAAAGAAAGAAAGAAAGAAAGAAAAAGAAAAGAAAAAAAGAAAAGAAAAAAAGAAAGAAAAAAAGAAAAGAAAAGAAAAGAAAAGAAAAGAAAAGAAAAGAAAAGAAAAGAAAGAAAAAGACCTAGTATGGCAGAGTAACCCAATCACTGATATCCCTTCCCTCCCAGAGCATGAGTCCAGAAAATAGGTAACTTTTGGAGACTGGAAGATTTGGGAATGTGTAACACCTTCCTCCCTTAGGGATTCCAATTGGTATTTAAAATCAATATTTTCTTCAGGAAACACCAAACTTCAACTTTGGAAAACCTAGACTCAGTTTTCTGAAAATCTAAGTAGATATAAGTATAAAGCAGATAGGCATCAACCAGTCAACTTTGACTTCCATTCTTTTCTTATCTGGAGTTTAAGTCAGAAGTGAGATTCTCGTGAAGGCAATGAAGCTTAATTTTTTGGAACTTTCACCTTGTTTGAACCTCTTTCTAGAATGGGAGTTGTCCTCTAATAAAGTGGGGAGGACTAGTCCTACCTAGGGGCCTACCCAGCCCAGGCAATGGTTTCCAGGTTGTAGGCCACATTCACCCACTTGCCAGTGACAATAGCCTCTTACAGACCTCATGGAGCATCAACATGCTTGAATCCCAGCAGAAGCTGGCTGAAGATCTCACTCTGTTCCCTGCTTTTGGTAGAAAGAAGGTTATGGTCCTGGTTTCATAAACATCTCACCATGCATGGATTCTCTTCCGAAGCTCCAGCACTGAAAAGCACAGTAAATCTGGCAGAAATGGAGCTGCTAAAGCACCAAGTGTCAGGACCTAAGAGAAGTTAAAGGCCTAGTATACTCTGCAACTTTCCCCTAGCAAAAGACTCACCTTCTCCTAACAAAGAACTATGAAAGGGGACACCTGGGTGGCTCAGTGGTTGAATGTCTGCCTTTGGCTCAGGTCGTGACCCCAGGGTCCTGGGATTGAGTACCACATTGGGCTCCTGGTGGGGAGCTTGCTTCTCCACCTCTCTCTGTGTGTCTCTCATAAATAAATAGATAAAATCTTAAAAAAAAAAAAAAAAAAAAAAAAAAAGAACTATGAAGAAAGGAACACATACAAAATCACTGATAAGGCATTCTGAAGCTGTAAGAAGCTTCTTGAAACTTTCAAAAGTGATAATAATAATTATAATTATTCAATAAATAATGATGAAAGAAAGAACATATTATATTTCTGTTCTTTGAATAAAAAACATGACAATTGTCACTTGACAGGGTAACTACATATAGAAGTAAAACAAATTAGTAGGAGTATTACTGATACATGCCAGACGATTGCTATGGTAATTATATGTTACTGTTCTAAATGGTGTGCTTCTCAGCTTTTTAAAAAAATTTTATCTTTTTCTCATTGTAAATAAATATACATTTTCATACCTAATTTTGTATTCCTATTTTGCATGAGTTTGTTTGTTACTGAATGCATTCCAGGCTCACAAACGCTGGATCAGCCCCAGTGCTAGTGCGTTCTCTAGTCATGAACACCAACGCAGTGCCTTTGGGCTGCATCCTACTCTTCTATCACTTTCTGCCTTATAAATCACAGGACTTATATATTTCTTTTACATTTCTCCAGTGCCATTTGCTACAGTACTAGAACTTTACCCCCATAGTCTCCCGAATGCTGTCTCTCCTAGATTCCTTTGATTCTGTTCTTCTGAAGCATCTCTTCCCCACACAATCTCTCTTGCGTGATTTTCATGTTTTACTGCTTTTAAGTTCTTTCCAGAGTTCTTGCACGCTCTTTCCTGTTGCACTTAAACATCTTCTCTTAACTCTCATCTTCCTTCCCAAGTTTCACCATGCTTTCATTTTTGTACATCACCCAACCCAACTGTTAGCCCAAGCTGCAATTTTTTCAGATTCTTTGTCCCCTAAAGTAAGAAACAGGATATGAAGTTCCTGGAATACCTTTATCAAAATCACTGAGTTTCCTTCAGAGGCATAATGATCTGGAGTCTCTGAAGGTATGAGGCTGAGAACTTGCCTTTTAAAA
Source organism: Vulpes lagopus (assembly GCF_018345385.1). NCBI lineage: Eukaryota > Metazoa > Chordata > Mammalia > Carnivora > Canidae > Vulpes > Vulpes lagopus. The sequence continues at coordinate 49,858,822 of NC_054832.1, read as the reverse complement.
AAAGCCACAGAAGTGATTCCTATGCACACTTCAGTCCTAGATCCATGGTCCTATGGAATTAAATTTCCTTCCTGATCACCGAGTTACAAGGATTTCGGTGGCCACACAAGAACCGATAGAATGAGCTTTCTTTCATGCAGTTTAGATGTCTCTCCTTTCACTGGTATGAATTACACTCTTCACATTCTAAATTCTAGAGTTCTCTATAAAGAACTCTATGGTTTAGTTCTCTATAACTAAACAAAGTTATCATAAGTTTTGGGTTCAAATTCCCAAAAATATCCACCATACCTAAATTTCCCTAAAATGGTCTTAATCACTGCCAAAAAAGCAAGTAAGTGTAACTTTATATTATATATTCCTATTTTTTTTTATCCAAGCCATGCTGCATAGTGAAAAGAGATTGACTCCATTGTTTCCAAACTACATTTTAATCTTCTTGCTCATAATTAATCTCTCTACCAGGTATCTAGCACTGGAACTGCAGCCTCATCATACAGTTCTTGCCATTTCCTGCCATTTCCTGCAATTTCTTCACCCTCCTTGCCAGCTTTGCCCAATGCTACTTCTCATTGCTTCTTCTCTGCATTACTGCGGTTGCTGCTGCAGCTACATTTGTAAAGCACTTTACTGTTTCTTCCACATGTTATTTAATCCTTACAACAATCTCATTAAGAAAGGAGAAAATTGAGGAAAATAAATTTCCCGGAATTCCAGCATTGGCAAGAAACAGAGTCACATTCAAACACAAGCTCACTGTTTTGTTTTCTCTTTTCAGTCCAACAGTCCCACCAGTGAATCAGTTTTCCAAGAAACATTCCCATAGCCTTCCACGAAAATGAATCTCCTTTGACTTTATCAATGCTTAAGGGTGTGTGAAAGGAATTAACTTTGTTTGCATTTCAGGGCTTTTGACAGAACTTAAATGCCTAATGCAAAAACAGACAAAACTAACTTACTGTGTTGGAAATCAAGATAGTGGGTACCCTTACAGGGTTAGCGATAAGGTGATTGGCAAGTGTCACAGAAGAGCTCCTGGGTCTTTAGTAATATCCAGTTTCTTGATCTAGGTGCCTGTTACAACAGAAGCTTTCAGTTTTTAAAATTTCATGGGGTTGAACAATTAGCATTCCCATTTTCTATATGTTTGCTATGTGTCATTTGTAAAAAGACACAGTGCAAGGAAAGCTGTCAGCAGAGCTTGGCAATAAAAAAATATATTCTCTTCATGTAAGTTAATAACAAAATTAATATTTACATTTTCATTGTTAAAATCCTTGTTGTGCAGGGATGAATATTTTATTTCACCGAGGAAACTAATACTTTGAGATGTTAAGGCAGTTTCATCCAGTTAGTGAATAATAGAGCGGAAATTCAATCCACGGTGCAATCCTTTGCCACATACTTTTTTTTTTTTAAGATTTTGATTCATTTATTCATGAGAGACACAGAGAGAAGCAGAGATATAGGCAGAGGGAGAAGCAGGCTCCCTGCAGGGACCCTGATGCAGGACTCGATACCAGGACCCAGAATCGCACTGTGAGATGCTCAACCACTGAGCCACCCAAGCAACCCTCCTTTGCCACTTCTATTCTCCTGTAAAATAAACTGGCGGTGTAGGGGAGCATTGCTCTTGGACTGCCTTCAGTGAGTGCTCTCTAGATATATATTTAGTGACTTCACTAAACTTTTAGCTCCTGACACAGAATGTTTGATTCATTTTTCTATGCGCCCCTTACCATGAGCTTACACATCTTATATATTACTGTCCTCAAGAAGACATGTATGAGCACACAAACACACACAGTTTTTAAATTATCCTAATCTGAAAATATAGATATCTTGAATCAAGGGCATGTCTCTTGTCCCATTACCAATACTTTTTTGTACTATCAAGCAAATAGTTATTTTTCAGATTAAATTTTGAAAATAGGCCCCTCAGCAGCCGACTGAAAATCACCACAAAGTATATAACTCTATCATCCATTTTCTTGAATTCAAATTCTGTCTATGTGATATTTTAGTATAACGCCCTTTTTTAATATGCAGTTGGAGAGAAGTACATTATTCCCTGAACTTCCAGCTTTTAAAAGAAGATGAGGCAAAAGCATGATTAAATAATTCTCTTACATATGAGATTCCTTTAAGAAGCAGAGAAATTTACAAGACCTTGGAAATCTTTGCCAAAACGCTGTGCTTTTTTTATTTAATAAAAATAAATAGGTTAAAAAATTTTGTCTTGCTTCAAAAAACAAAAGATTCACATTGGCTCCTTTCTGATCCCCTCTCCCCCATGTGGTGATTTAATTGAAGTTAGTTGGCGAGACATGTTCTTCTTCTAAGTTTGAATTGCATTATTCTGGAATTATCAAAGAATAGGAAAATTAGGTTTCTCTTCCTCATTTATTATCGCAAACATAACGAAACCATATCCTTCAGTCTAACTAGATACAGTAAGCTGATTTATAAAGAATTCATTAGCAAGTCCTGTGAAGTCTAAATATTATTGTCATAAGATCCAGAAAGCTTAATACCTTCAGGGACGTATAGGTGTTTCTATATAGCAAACTAGGAAATTGCATAGCTGCTACGAGAAGTAAGCTACCTCTTCCCCAAATCTTTATCTTTGTCAGCTATTTAAAAAAAGGATTTAGAAAAAAAAAATAAAATAAAAAAAAAAATAAAATAAAAAAAGGATTTAGGGGATCCCTGGGTGGCTCCGTGGTTTGGCGCCTGCCTTGGCCCAGGGCATGATCCTGGAGTCCCAGGATTGAGTCCCACATCGGGCTCCCTGCATGGAGCCTGCTTCTTCCTCTGCCTCTCTCTCTCTCTCTCTCTCTCTCTCTCATGAATAAATAAATAAAATATTTTTTTTAAAAAAGGATTTAGGATGATTAACCACACATACACACACACACACTAACCCATGTGCTCTTAGATTATATTTCTGACTTCATATAAAATATCTAAAAGAAAAAACTATTATTGGTTTCGTCAAGAATATTTTCATATGATTACCAGGAAAATGTGTAATAGAGCATGTCACAGAAAAGATATGAAGGTTGGGGGAAAAAAAGATATAAAGGTTGGAAGATAGGTTTTAGGGGATGCAAACTTTTTTTTTTAAATGGCAGGTTCTGTAACATCAGTTCACCAAAAAAGTCATAAAAACATAAAAAATAATTATGTCTAATATTTATTTTATAATATTTATTTTTAAGTCATTTCCTATTATTTTCTTGGCTGTGTGCATCCTACATGTCAAGACCAAGCTTATTTTCTTCCAAGAACCTTAGAAAATTTTGTTTCAAAAGGAATAAAAAGGGTGGGGGTGCCTGGTGGCTCAGTTGGCTAAGCCTCTGCCTTTTGCCCAGGTAATGATCCCAGGGTCCTGAGATTGAGCCCCTGCTCAGCGGGGATCCTGCTTCTCCTTCTCCCCTTCCTCCCTCCTGTTCATTATTCCTACCATTTAGGAAGAATAATATTTTCTATAAAACATGAAAAACTAAAGTGTCCCAGATACTTTTTAAAATATTTTATATGCATTACTTCATTTAATATTGACAACAACCTGAGGACACGGTGGCATTTTTTTCTCCATTGTATAGATGAGAAAAGTAAGTCACAGAGATGCCAGAAACAAGCTTTCATTTCTAGCAAGGGGAAAACATGCATTAAAATTATCAGTCTAGTTTAAGAACTCATATGCTTAACTACTTTGCTCTACTGCCACTAATCATTAACAATGCCGTTGTATTAACAATGGATGAACAATTTTAAAATACTAGATGCCAAATAAATGATGGCTAGGTTTTCTTTTAATATACCAGAAACTATCTTAATTTTTTCATTTAAAAAAATCATTGACACGTAATAGGCCCCCCTACACTCTTAATGTATAGATAAATGAATGAGTTATGAATTAATGTATTTCAGTTAACTGTGGAACCTACCAACATCTTGAATTTAATAAGGTATCTTGGAAGAATTTTTAGTAAAAAAAAATTACTGGATTGTCAAATACCCACCATTTGCTTCGATGTGGATGGAACTGGAGGGTATTATGTTGAGCGAAGTAATTCAATTGGAGGACAAACATTATATGGTCTCATTCATTTGGGGAATATAAAAATAGTGAAAGGGAATAAAGGGGAAAGGAGAGAAAATGAGTGAAAATATCAGTGAGGGAGACAGAACATGAAAGACACCTAACTCTGGGAAACGAACAAGGGGTAGTGGAAAAGGAGGTGGGCGGGGGAGGGGGGTTGGGGTGATTGGGTGATGGGCACTGAGGGCGACACTTGGCGGGATGAGCACTGGGTGTTATGCTATATGTTGGCAAATTGAACTCCAATAAAAAATAAATAATAAATAAATAAATAAATGTTCTATGGGTTACCAAAAAAAAATTACTGGATTGTAATGAAAATTTGAGTTATTTATAATAAAATAAGCATTTATAATATTTAGGGCTTTGAAATATTTCATACTTCAAATTTGATCATTTTGTTGCAATATCATTCTAAGCAAAGAATTTGGGCAATACTTATCTTCATATATTGTGCAAAAGTCAATATTAGCTAATTTCCATGAAAATAATTATGTTAGACCTTGGTGGCTCCAAATGAAAGAATTCTATTTATATGTGCAAGCTCTTCTTTTATGGTATCTATGCACAAAGTGTATGTGTGTGCATATGTGCACGCACACACACACACACTATATATATATATATATGTATATATATATATATATATATATCTTCATACCTTTGATAGCAAAACATTAGCTGTTCATATTAATTTTACTTCTTTCACTAGTACCCCCAAGGAATTGCTTGGTTTAAAGTGCAATTAGTCTGAAGAAAACGTTTAGCTTTTTTGAGTTTCCTTTTGCTATTGGAGCTAGCAGTGTTACTCTGGAATTAGAGATAAACACTAGCTTTATCATACATAAACCATAAGAAGAAACAAAAAAAGGAATGTTATTCTTGTGCCTTCCATTATCTGAGCTATTACTTCCTTGTTACCCTATTTTAGTCAACTAAAAACTAATGGTCTTTTAAGTAACTAAAGCTGGAAACTTTATGATTTCTTTTTAAAAGAAATCTTGTTTTCAAAATATTTGTATGTGCCCAGTTTTACTAAATTGGAATACAAGTTTATATATTCACATTTGTTTACTTTAAAAATCTCTCTCACTTTTATTTTTATTGCATGTGTTCTTATAAAGTAGCTGCAGCAGTGAATGCTAACTGCACAAACTCATTAATTATAGAATTTTTAGTAAAAATAAAGAAAACATTCATTTTATTACTCTTTCTCTTAAACAAAAGAAACTCCATAGTGACAGTAAATGAATACATATCCCTTTACGCTTAGTAATACAAAACAGATATGTTTTATCATAAGTGAAATTACAGATTTCCAACACCTGCTGGTCTGAACCACTCCAGTGGGTTTCATTATCCTCTAAGGGAGGTCCCCACAGCTTCCCTTGAAGACTATTAGCCTTTGCTGACTGATGTATCCTAATCAACTGCCCATCTGTGAGAACCACCCCAAAAAAACCAGCAGAAGTCCAGTTCCACAGATTTATTTTTATCTCATGAAAATCACTGGGAGTGTTTGTGAACAACCATTTATTACCTTCCTTGGGGCCCATATAATTAAAATTGTCTGTCTCACTGATTTGCTATTGAGTGAGATTTAGAAGAAGAGTGATATTGCTATAAAATGACACAGTCATATATTTCATTACCATCCTCACAGGGAACCATTTGTCTTTCTATAGTATCCTCTTATGGTCTCTCATCTGTAACTGATCTGATGTTGAGTTCCAGAAAGTAGGCCTAATCCCTATAGATCCTAATCACACTAAACATAATTATCACCACTTGTTGCATCTCTTTTATGTGTCAGCCAGTGTTATAAAGGAATTACAATGATTGTTTTTATGTGCTCTCTACAAAGCTACCTGTAGATATGTGGATTTTACAGTGGATGGAACTGATTTTAAAGACATTAAATGAACTGCTCGGGATCAATAGATTGTGACTCTGAAGAGATTTAAAATCAAGACTATCCATAGAACCATAGGCTCCAAGTGCTCGTTCTGCTCCCTGTGCCAGGCCTAAGGGTCTGAGATCTTCTGGGAGAGAATTAAATAGATTGCTACGCTTTCCAAATTCCAAAGCAAACAATATGCTCTAACTACATGGGATGGTCACTTAATAAAAAATTTCAGAAATAACAGCTGAAATGATAATACTGGATGAACATATGTGTCTAACTTGTGGTAAGAAAAGGATCAAAGATAGATCAGAGATGAGTTTATTCTCTGTGCAGCTGATAGGAAACATTCACTGCCAGGAACATATCCAGTGTTAGATTATGAAATTAATGACTGCACAGATAAAGATCAAGAGTACATGCATCACCTCCTTTTCACCATCAGTTACAAATATGCACACACAAAGAAATACAGCACATGATGTCATCCTTGAATCAAAGACTAAGAACACACTTTGCATAATATTGCAAATACGCCTGCAATAACCACATTAGATAGATCCCCTGAAATGGTGAATGTAATAGAGATAGCTACAAAATGGACTATTCTGCAATAATTTGAGTTATATTTTTTACAGTCTTAATGATTTGAAAAATCCTTATATAAATCTACACAGAAAACTTTAGGACATAAAACTAAATATAAATATATCTTTATACTTACAAAAAACATGCATCCATATACTCACATGTACATTTACTAAAAAAAATGCTCAAAGGAAACAAAAAAATACATTCAATGACTGTGATAGGTTTAAGGAATTTTTCTTTGAAATTATGGGATTTTATTTATATCTCAAATTTGCACTTAGGAATTTACTATGACTTTCTAATACTTTGTTTTTCATAAGAAAAATCCCACTAAAGTAATCCACAGAAGTTTTTGTTTGCTTGTTTTTGTTTGTATAACGAGTCCCTGTCATAGCTGAAGCTTTTACTCTAGAGACTGTTCCGTGACAGTAGAGAACTTCCCTCACCCTGCTTGGGCTAGCCACGTTCTTTTCCGCCAGGTCAACTTTGGTCAAAACAAATATCATTCTCCTTCCATGAAGATCCATTTGACTGACCAAGTCTGTAACAATGCTGCGTTCAGCATCCACGGATCCATCTTGAATACATAGTATGATGGCATTAGGATTCTGCATGTAAGCTTTGCTGATACTGAAAATAGTTTCCTTTGTGTCAGGAGCCATGCCTGATGTCACAGTATTAATCACACCTGGTTAGTCAACAAGCACCATTCTCTGCAGTCCAGGGCCTTTTACATTTAAGGATATGGTCTCAGGACTAACAGTACAGCCTTCTTTCACATTTTTCCTCATTCGGAGTTCTATTTCATGTCTTAATGCTGCAAGATCCTCCTCTTTGGTAAGATCGAACTCCCGAGAACTATCTTTAAACAAGGCCACATGGTGAGGACCTTCACTCAGGGTCATTTTTTTTCTTTTTGTACCATTCTCTATTTTTAAAGTTTTACACACTATCATTAAATTAATTATATAAAAAAGTAGTAACATAACATTTTCAATATCTTATTTTTTTTTAATTTTACTTATTTATTCATGAGAGACACAGAGATAGACAGAGACATAGGCAGAGACACACGCAGAGGGAGAAGCAGGCTCCCTGTGGGGAGCCTGATGTGGGATTCAGTCCGAGGACCCCAGGATAACAACCTGAGCCAAAGGTAGATGCTGGACCTCTGAGTCACCCAGATGCCCCTCAAGATCTTAAATTAAAATGGTATATATATATATTTATCTACAACTAAGTTTGTTCTACATCTATTATCCTTTTCCTCAAACCATGAGAGTTTAATAACTTCAAATTTATTTTACTCTTTCTTGTCATGTGTATTTCAAACACAGATATAACTTGCTTTTCCCTTCTGCTTTATAAACATGGTGATGGTTTGCTTAAATAGTATTGTGATTTATTTTATCTTGCTCACGGTTAGCATTTCCACAACAATAAGAAATTAAATGAACAGCTTGCTCTGAGGCAAAATGTTGGTGTTTAAATGAAAAAAAAATTAAATTTTAGCCACTGGTAGACAGTGAAATTTGAGTCAAATTTTAGCTTAATCAAAAATCAAGATAAAATAAGGCAAAATAAAAAATAAATTATAGAAATTGCATCTCCAAAATCAACCTGATCCTTCCTCACTTTTAAAACCTTTAAACAATATATATTTTAGTTTCATAACTAAGATTCATGAAGGCAGACAATACTTCTATCTGTGCATCTATTTCCACTGCTTAACCAGTACATATTCAATGAATGTCTTTCATGAATTAAAAAATTGAATGAATGAGCAGCAAAATTACTGGCAAATATATTCAAATATCTTGAATTTCAGGACCCCTAAAATAACTAAGGTATACCTTTCTAATTTTTAGGAGGATATTCTGTCTAGGAAATAAAGTACTCATATTTAATAATTTAAGAATAAAGTAAGTCCAAAATAATTAATAAATATGTATACTATCATTCCATATTTCTCAATAAAATTTTAAAGCTCTTTCAAATAAAAAATTTGCACTTCTTTGATAACAGGTTAATATTGCAGGATATTTCAGGTAGCATTCTTATGGTAATCAAAATTCAAATCCTTAGTCCAAACAACTTTCTTCCTATTTTTAATCCCAACCCCATTAATGGCTTTATCCTTATGAATTATAAAATATGATCATTATTCCATGGAGTCACCTTTGATTATTTACTTCACTATTGTATTAGTCTGCTCATTTGTTTTCCTTTATCTTGCATCTGCTTCTTCCAAGTTATTATTTCCACCTTGCCAACCAAATATTTAGATATTTTTAGGGTTATGGAAATGCCTATTTGAAAAATTCAGAATTGAAAACACCATAAAATTCCATCTAATTCCATAATTCTATATAAAATTCGGACATCTTTTTGCCAAATACTATATGTATATGACTCATCTCTTAAAAGTAATTTCCTAAATCAACCTTAACACTGGCATGGTATTGTACTGAGACCTTTGAAGTATAGTAAGAAAATACATAGCTGGAATTAATATTCCCAATACAGTGGGTGTTCCTAACAGAGGAAAAGTAGACCATAATTAAGAAGAAAGGGACAAAAGGCAGTATTATTAGCCTTGTGCTTCCTTAAATATGGTCAGAATTACACATGAAACTTTACAGTATAGCTGCTCCATCAATGCTATAGCATCATGCAAGTATTTCTGTGATTAGGTACCCTATAAACCACCAAGGAAAACATTCCATACCACCACACCATTTGCTCCCCTTCCTCTAAGAAACTATAAAAATTATAGCTCAGTTTCATTTACATCAACCACTACTAGAAGCTTTAGGCTCATCAAATCATCCGTTACCATTTCAGCATACATCTTTGTGAGGTTTGGCACATCTTCGAATCTCACCTAAGTCCTCCAGTTCTCTTTCACTAAAATCTTCCCAAGTAGCCCTCAAGGATTCCCTTCACCACCCTGTCTTAAATTTTTGGCTGTCCTTTGATGATACTGCCTCCCATGCATTTTTCTTAAATAGTGGCTATTTTTTGTTTCTTTTGCTTTGCATTTTTCCTCCCAAATTCCCCTCTTATCTTAAAGCCAGGAGGTCAGCTCCACCCAGACAAGTTGTTTTTATTTCCATTGTTTCTTCCAGACTATCCTTCCCACCCCACCCTCACTTTTCTGCCATCCCACAAACTCTAGGCATGCTCTCACATGCACTGAATTCATTGCCTATGCTCATTTCCTACTGGAAATAAGAGTTTGGAGCATTGATCTTGCAATCTCTAACTCTTGTTCTTTATCTCTTTTACTAAATGACCTCCTGTCTATAAGCATTTATCCTCTCTGTCCTTCAGTTCTGGAATACTTTCTTGAATTATTTCAGTGATGATTTTCTCTGCTTCTTGGAGTTACATAATAAACCTTTTGATGGATACCATAATGTCTTAAATTTTCCACATTCTCTAATTGAGATTTTTTTCTTTTAATTCCTGGAAGATTTAGGGAAGATTTCTTCTACTTTTTGTTTACTACTATTTGAGAATTTTCCATTTCTGCTCTCAAGCTTTTAATTTCCAAAATGACTTTTAATTGAATTTTTGTATGAGTTCATGGATGCAGTAACATTTATTTCTCCAAAAATATTACTGATAGTTTTGTGAGATTTTTTTTTAACCCTGCATGATCTTTGTCTTGTTTAGTTAGTTTGTTTGTTTTATCCTGTACATTTGTTAGGATTTTTCTCAGATCTTTGGGATACTCAATTGTCTACTCATTTTTAAGGATGTTAATTAAAAGCTAATGGGGAGTTTTGAATGGGTGGGGTGAACGCAATTTGATCACTTTCACCTTCACTGTAAGGCAATTTGGTTGGTCAATGTTTGGAGAATCCCTGATGTTTCTTCCTATTTAAAGGTAGTTCCTTTGGGGCTGATCAGATCCCCAGAGAAGATCTCAGGAGACCACACAATCGGATGCCATTGTAGAACTAGGTGATTTAAAAGGGTTGGAGAGAATTGGATGTCAGCATATCAGTATTCATTTGATCCTTTATTTTCAACAAGATTTCCTATCCTCGACTGTACCTAAATTTTCCATCATTCAAAGACCCTTTGCTTTACCTTCTCCACAGAACAAATGCTCAGGAAGGCTTTTTGTGTGTGTTATTAACAGCTTTAGTGAGATAGAATTCAAATACCTTTATTATTTAACCAACTAAAGCTTACAAGTCAATATTTTTTACCATGTTCACAGAATTATGCATGTATCATATTCTAAATTTAAAACATCTTGTCTCCATTGCTCTTGTTCGCCATCCTCAGCCCTTGGCAAATGTTAAGTCTATCTCTATAGACTTGTCTATTTTGCATATCTGATATCAGTAAAATACTACAACCTATGGTCTTTCGTGACTGGCTTCTTTCACTTGGCATAATGTTTTCAAGGCTCATGCTGTAGTGTGCAACTGTACTTCATTTTTATTACTAAGTTATATTCAATTATCTGAATATGCCACATTTTGTTTATCCATTCCTATAGAATAGATAGAAGCAAAAGAGGTGACTTTGGTGTCTAGTTGTTCCTTATTCAAACTTCCAGACAGTAATCTCAATTTCAAAAATTGGTAGTGCTACTTATATCTGAAACTTTTAAAGATTCTGTGGAATGAATTGGGTCACTTTTTAGCTTTCATCTTGTCTCCTTGAGATATGCTTTTTTCCTATAATTCAGGGATCATTTTTTTAACTGAAGTTTCATTTCAATAATTTTATTGTTGTTTTCTTTTATTATTATTTTGACCTTTTGATTTATGTCTCTTAAAAATCCCTTTCCCAGCCCTTTATTGGTTTTCTGGAGATAGCAATATACATGCGCTCTTTATTTTCATAATCTGTACTCAGAAATTTAACCCAGGTACATTTTACTACATATTTTTCTAATCTACATATAATAGGGACTGTATAAAATGGATGTGCACATATATTCACAGTGTAAAACATTGGTATCTCTGCAGTGTACTGCCTGTGTATCTCTGATATCACCAAATAATTTTCTCAGTGCTAAAAATAAAGATATTCTGTGCTACATAACTGGTTTTATTGTTCACACAAAAAAATAAAATGACCTTTGGTGAAAGTGTCTGGGTTGCTTACCTGCTATCACTTTGAAGCTGTGCATTCTTCAAATATTGCAGACTTTATTAATTATCAAATGCATATTTTATCATCAAGTTGAAAATAGTGAATGAAAGAATCATAATTCTAAACATCTCTAATTTAATAACTAATATTTTGTAGTTAATGTGAGAAAAAGATATAAGATATTTTTTTAAGAAGATTCCTAGAGATCATGACTCTACAAATCCACTTTACTCATACTAATATCCTTTTGTAAATACATGACTTAACCTCTAAGTTTCAATTTCATCCTCCATAGAATTTGTATTGATTTACAAATAAACTCATTGCACAGCTTCCAAAAGAGGAAAATTATGCTGACCTACACTATTGGTTATGAAGGAAGGCTAATCATTAGGCAAACATTACCTATCATAGTGCTAGACACAAACCAGTAAATGTATACACTAAAGTAAGTATTCAGCTGCATACCACTGTGGATGAGAGCTCTGACAACACAACTGATTCATATCAAGACTTTGTGTAAAAAAAAAAAAAAAAAAAAAGACTTTGTGTGAGTTGATTTGGGGTAATGTCTCATTCCTCTCTGCCTCCATTTCCAGTTTCTAAAATTGGGATGATATTATTTACCCCATAGGAGTCTGTGCAGTTTTAAATTAATATATTTGTATAAAGTTCTTAATGCCTTTGTTAAGAAATATTAATATTAGGAATAATTGAACATAACATATTTATCATGTTACTTAAGATAAAAGACATCCATTTTTAAACACCACAAAGTGTTATGGGCTTTAGTAAAAAAGGAGAAGTCGTGGGTCAAAGCATTCAATTATATCACTTCCTAGTTATATGACTAGGACCAAGTTTCTTAACCTCTCTGACCAAAAATACTCCATCCAGTTAATTCATTCATTCACTAGCCATTAATTTGATAACTATGATGTATAAGGAACTGTATTGGATGCACTAGAAACATAATTGCAGACAAATGTACTATTACTTGTTTCAGGCATTGTGTTGAAAATAAAATAATTTATGAAAAAAAGCAAACTTAGGAAGTGTCATCTCCATTTTTCTTTTTTTTCCCCTCATTTTTATTATAGTAAGTCTTCATGCCTTAAATCTGGTCATATTACTATAAAATCATATCAGCCCAAAAAGAAAAAAGAAATAATCCAGTTTATATCCCTGCTCTTTAAAAAAGCTAACATAAATAAATGAAAAATCATTTAAGGAAAAGGGATTTTTAAAAGCATCAGCTATATCATAACACTGACAGGAAGAGCAATAAAGATGCAGTACACAAGTAGCCATTTTTAAAAGCACATCAGTATCATCATTATTCTAAGAATGTTTACAAAGGGACATATTACCTCATTCTATAACACAGGGGGCAGTAAACTACTTCTGTAAAGAGCCATTTACTTCTTTAGTAAATGCAAATAGTTAATATTTTAGGGTTTGTGGGCCATATAGTCTTAATCCATTTTTTCATCAACTCTTTAAACATGTAAAACCCATTCTTAGCTCACAGGACATATAAAAGTCAGGCAGAGGTTGATTTGGCCTAAAAGTACTGACTCCTATTATAAAAAAGAAAGAAAGAAAGAAGAAAGAAAGAAAGAAAGAAAGAAAGAAAGAAAGAAAGAAAGAAAGAAAGAAAGAAAGAAGAAAGAAAGAAAGAAAGAAGAAAGAAAGAAAGAAAGAAGAAAGAAAGAAAGAAGAAAGAAAGAAAGAAAGAAAGAAAGAAAGAAAGAAAGAAAGAAAGAAAAGAAAGAAACCTGTTGAATTCATAGTTAAAAATCTCTTGTAGCTAATCCAACTCCTCACTTTTCAACAGGGATAACCACTCAGCCAATCATCCATTCAACAAATAGGTATTCAGCGCCTACTAAAGAATGCATAATATCATTGTAGATACTAGAAATATTGGTATTTCCCCACACTAAATTTTTTCCCAGTCTAGTGTTTTCTTCACAATGGAGTCAGAATATTTTTAATAGATGTTAGATCATGCCATTCCCCTCCTTGAAACCTTTTGGTGGATTGGGTCTGAAATCCATGTCACTGTTTACCTACTTTTCATATACTGAGCCCTCACATGCTAGTCAACCTTACCTGGAAATGTTACAGATAGGACTAGTCCTGGGAGTTGCCTACCCTTTAGTGCCAGTGAACTCACTGCTTTTTTTTATCTTAGGAACATTACCTAAAATATTGTTTCTACCTGCTACATTTCTTCCTCAATTTTTTGCTTCCTTAGCTTTTAGTCATCTTTCTGGTCTCCAATTAAGTATCAATTCCCATGGAAGTCTTCCCTGATGTCCTCAATTCTTAGGCACGTTCAAACATCTCTAAAATCTAGATTCTTCTTCCAGATGACATGTGCATACAATATAGTATCTTTCCTATATTACAAAAGTTTTGAATGTTATTAAATCAATGGTACATCAGACCATTTTTGGCTTCTTACAACTGAAGAAATGTGGTGTGTTCTAAGAGAACTCTACAGTTGCTCTCATATGACAGTTGCTATTATGTTCTTTTTTTTCTCGTTTCATCTGAGAAATATTCTGAGTCCTGAACCTGTTGCCCATCTCAGTTATCACTTACCTCCAGAGTTTCACACAATGCCATAGCTTAATAGATAACCAATCAATACTCTTTGCTTACAGAATGATCTCACTGCTTTCTTTCTCACTAAAAACAAATACATAGTGTTAAATGTGATATAAAAACATATTGAGGATTCCCAGTATTTTAACGATTTAGAAAATCTTGTTTCAAATCTACAGCTTCAAAACCCCGGGGCATATAGTACTTTCAAATATTTTTATTCACAATCTCTGCTTCTGAATTGGCTCAAATTGCTTAGATTATTTAATTTTCTAAAAACTGCCCAAAACAACTTGTTGCAGAATTCAATAAATTAAGCATTAGGAATTATTCCCAACAAATATGTCATGTTTTTTTTCTCTTTGTTTGATTACAAGTTTATGGCATTGAAGTGGAAAGACTTCACACTATTCACCACACCAGATTCTTCTTTTTCTTTTTTTAAGATTTTATTTATCCATGAGAGACACAGAGGGAGAGAAGCAGAGAAATAGAGGAAGAAGCAGGTTCCTCACAGAGAGAACGATGCAGGATTTGATCCCCAGACCCAGGATCACACCCTGAGCTGAAGGCAGATGCTCAAGCTGAGCCACCTAAGCGCCCCCATACCAAATTCTAACAGACAATCCTAGGCTTTCTGCTGTGCATCAACCCTGTTCCACCACAGGAGCTCTGACACAAGTAGCCACTTCAAAACCCCAGGCCTGTCTTCATTCTGGATTTGCAGAGAATTACATTTACCACCATAGAGAGAACAGAAACTCTTGGGAGTATAAAACAAACGGCATGGATCTTGCAGTGAAACAGAGTTAAGTTTTACTTCTAGGTCTTCTATTTACTCACCATGTAACCTTGGGCAAATTGCCTAATATCTTCAAATATCAGTTCCTTCAAATGTCAAATGATATGGAAACACGTATCACTTAGGTTTGTTGTAAAGATTAATGAGCTGACACATGGAGCCCGTCGAGTGTAGTGGCAGCCACACAGAGCAGTTTAATAGTATTATAGTTATGGGGCACCTGGCTGGCTCAGAGGGTGAAGCATCTGCCTTAGGTTCGGCCATGATCACAGGGTCTTGTGTCAGGCTCTCTGCTCAACAGGGAGTTTGCCTCTCCCTCTCCCTCTGCCTCCCCAACCTCCCCCCGGGCTCTCTTTCTCTCCCTCTCTTTCACTTATAAATAAATAAATAAAATCTTAATAGTATTACAGCTATGGATGTGAATAATGGCAAACAATATACTGAACTGTCTAAAAACACAAAAATAATAATTTCAGATTAATAAGTGTTGATGGGAGAATTTTCTAGTCAGTAGA
Organism: Vulpes lagopus; assembly: GCF_018345385.1. Lineage (NCBI taxonomy): Eukaryota > Metazoa > Chordata > Mammalia > Carnivora > Canidae > Vulpes > Vulpes lagopus. Next base: position 49,843,172 of record NC_054832.1, on the reverse strand, counting down.
GAGAAGTTTCTCCCATACTTCATACAAACCTGAATCCTTACCCTCTATTTACCATTGAATAGTGGCATTCACCTTTAACAGTAGTGGACAAATATAGAAAATATCGTAACAATCAGCAACGGTCAAAAATAAAAATTTATATTTAAATAATGTTTATATAATAATTTAATAATTATTTATGCTTAAATAATGCCTATTAGGTTTCCTATAATGTTTTAATAATATCACTGGCTATTAATCCTCTTATATTTTAAAAAATTATGGGTTCCCTTAAAATTAGCAAATGCAAGAAAATGAAATTAGTCTTGTATTATAATTTTATTTCACAGCATGAGAGTTATGCTGTAAATAGTCTTTTGTAGGTATCTGGCCTCTCATTTAAGAGTTCTGATAATAAGCTTACTCAGAATCAATCTTTCAAAGCTTGAAAGATAAGTTTGTTCTGATATGGATTAAGATATAATTTTCAAAATGATGGATAATAAATCTTGCCTTAATTATAGAGGTTTTGCTTAATCATTTCAAGTGTTCTTAATATTTCAAGGCTCCATAGAATTTAAAAGAGTGAGATTTGGTACAGAATTTAAAGTGAGCTCAATTGAGGAAACTCATTTAATAGAAATATAGAGTCAGTCCAGAATGTCTATTAAGTCCTTCTTATGTGCCAACGCCCTTGTTAGGTGATTTTAAATCAGTATTAAACAAAACAGACACCATCTCTGTCATTACTGTCCAGGGGGGTAAAATTTTGGCAAAATCAAAGGCAAAAAAATTGAAGCCAGATGCCATAAAAGTAAACACTGACATAATTTAATGCCTAAAAACTTTAGAATTCCATGTTGCAAAAAACGCTATAAACAAATGCAAAAGAAAAATGTAAAACTTGAAGAAACATATAACAGAGATGTAGGAATTAAGCACAATTATTTTAGTTAATAATAACATTTTGTATGTCATCCGTGCATATAAAAAAAAAAGCAAGGAAAGGAACATTTGGCCACCCAAATGTCGGTTAAGCCTCCAACTCTTGATTTCAGCTCAGGTTATGATCTCGGGTTCCTGGGATTGAGTAAGCTCCATACTCCACGGGGAGTCTGCCTGGGATTCTCTCCCTCTTCCTTTGTTCCTCTCCCTTCTCTCTCTCTCTCCCAAAAATATATAAATAAATCTTTTTTTTTTTTAAGTGAGAAAAGATACACACCAAACTGTTAACATAGTTACCTCTTGGGTGTAGAACTAGGTTAATGGGAAAGAAGACATAAATTCCTGTCTTTCCATTTTAATACTTATCAGTGATGCCTGAGTTATTTACCCAAGCCTATATTCTACATAATGTAGAAGATAGAAGGAGCCCCATCCATAGCAAAACAATACAAATGACTTCAAAATACCCACAAAATCACCTAATTTATTTTCTATTCCTTCAAAGTAAAGCTTCAATCATGTGGGTTCATTAAATAAGAGAATAAAACCTAACCCTCTACCACAATTCCTTATTATAAAATAATCTGTATGCTAAATAAGTAAATGATCAAATTAAATCACACCTCAATTATAAAAAAGGAATAATTACATCATGTTAAAAATATACATCTTTAAAAAATAAAATATTCATTAATTTACATCTAAAAGTATATACCAACCACCATTTAATTGTCAGGCATTGTATGAAGCCTCAGGAAAGCGATGACAATATCAAGATCTTCAAAAGAGGAATAATTTCTTGAGGTAGATAAAAACACAAAGAATCACAACACAATGTCATCACATCGCTAGAGCTACTTATGTTATGTTTTATAGACACATAAATAAGAGAACAACTAAGTTTGACATGAGTCCCAAATGTCTTACCAAGGAGGCAATGTTGAACCTAGGCTTAATGAGATGAATGAAATTCATCAATAAAATAAGGGGAAAACTTCCATTATAGGCAGAAAATGATGTGAACAACATGGCTAGAATCTGTATATTAGGCTGAAGAGCATAGTTTAGAAAGCATAAGATTTCTGATAAAAATTAACATGACTTTTCCTTGATCATGCATACAAACTTGAATGTGAATATCAATCACCTGGGAATCTGGTTGAAATGCAGATTCTGATTCAGTAAGGCTCAGTTGCAACCTGATTGTCTACATGCTTTCTTACAAGCTTTCACATAAGGCTCATTCTACTACCACATCCACAGACATCCTTGTGAATAACAAGGACATAGTACATCTAATAAATCATGTTAGGAAACATATCTGCCTCATCATACGTCTATATTACAGTAGATCAAATTTCAACAATTGAAGTTAAGTTTGTTACTACATAGTGACGAATTATTTGACATTTCCAACTTCAGAAGAAAGTAAATAATTTGTATACTTTTTATTTGTTCATTTTTTTAAAAGTGGGGTTGAGTTTGTTGTTTGGAGTTTTTAAGTTTTTTTGGTTGTTGTTGGATTCTTTACTTCCACATTTTTTCCTGGTCCTCATTCTATAATCCCTAGTATGGTAAGACCTCTGTAATTTTTGGAAATCTTATTCATAGAAGTCTGCAATGCCACGAAAGAAAAAAATGGGTTATCCACTTCTTGCCTGCTGACTGAATATTTCTATATAACATAGGTTTATATAACATACATGCTGGGTAGGAAGTGCAGCTGATTGTGGCATCTTTCATTCCATTAATGGCCAAGGTTGTTGAGATATCTAATCTGGAGGAGCAAGTGGTCTTCCTCTCTCTGTCTCTGTTCTCAGTACATTGTTATAGCTATGTTTTCATAGAAATTAAGATTTTGAAATCACATTTTTTAGGATCAGATCTGCACATTTCAATCACAGAGTAATTTCCTCCTCTGTAAATCAAGAACTATTGTAATTATTCTATAAGAATGAAATGAATAATGAATATATACATTTAACAGTGTATGCTGAGAGAAGAACATTGGAGATTCCTGAAGTTCCTTCCTACTACAGACACACCGAATGTATAGCTACACATGGAAAAATGACCTCTGAAAGAAATCTTTCATATCTAATATGATTCTTACATATCAGGTAAATGAGAAAATTTCCATATCTAAACTGGTAGTAAAGGCCAATACACACTCTCACCATAAAATCCATACCCAACACAGCACCATACAATCAAAAGGTAAATCACAATTCACAGCTTCTCCACAAGGAGCAAAGAGTTTGGACCACACATCTACCACCCAGCTTTTAAGATTCTCATCTAAGGGATGGGTTCCCCAAACATCTAGCTCTGAAAGCCAACAGGCATTGCATCTATGAGACCCAAAAGACTATAACAAACAAAGAAGCATTTCTTAACAGGCCTACAAGTATTTGCTGTGGCTATCCCACCCCACCAAAGCTCAATTCAAAAGTAACAGGCAAAAAGGCTCATCTCTTGGTATTTCCCTAAAAGAGGTTTGACTACATACTTACAAGATGCTGCCTAAAGCTCTGATTTATAATGTACTACTTATGTAGGGGCTGGCTGCAATCCTCCCCAGAGACTGAGGAAGCTGGTGGGCACTTCTTATCCTTCTGGCGCACTTCAACAATAATACCAGACCACCAGTATCTCTCTAGAAGTACATTGATGCATTATTCATATCAGACAAAATATACTTTAAGCCAAAAATTGTAACAAGAGACAATAGAGTTCATTATATAATAATAAAGGGACCATTACAACAAGAGGATAAAACATTTGTAAATATTTATATACCCAACACTAGAGCACCTAAATATATAGAGGACAAATATTAACGGATATGAAGGGAGAAATACAATAATAGTAGAGGATTTCAATACTCCACTTTTAATAATGGATAGATCTTTCAGACAGAAAATCAATACAGAAACATTGGTCTTAACCTACACATTACACTAGATGAGCCTAACAGATATATACATAACATTCAATGCAACAGCCGCAAAACACACATTATTTTCAAGTGAGCATGAAACATTCTGCAGAATCAATCATATGTTAGGTCATAAAACAAATCTTAATAAATTTAAGAAGATTCAAATCATATCAAGCATCTTTTCCAACCACATGAAATGACATTGGAAATACAGTATAAGAGAAAAACTGGAAATTTCACAAACATGTGGAGATTAGACAACATATTCCACAACAACCAATGGGTCAAATAAATTATGGGAAAATCAAAAAATCTCTTGAGACAAATGAAGATGGAAGCCTAACATATCAAAGCTTAAAGGATATAGCAAAAGTAGTTTTAAAAGGGAAGTTTATGGCAATCAATGTCTATATGATGAAAAAGAAACATCTCAAATAAACAACCTAACCTTACAGCTCAAGGAACTAGGAAAAGAATAACAAACTAAGGTCACATTTAGCAGAAGGAAGCAAATAACAAAGATTAGAGAGAAATAAAGTGAAATGGAGACCAAAAGGAAAATAGAAAAGACCAATGAAATTAAGAGCTGTTGTTGGTTGTTTTGTTCTGTTTTGTTTTTTTGAAAAGATAAATGACTTTATCTAGAGCTAGCCTAGGGGAAAAATAGAGATAATTCATATAAACAAAATGAGAAGTGAAAAAAGAGACATTATAACTAATAATACAGTGATACTAAAGTTCATAAGAAACTACCATGAACAATTATATGTTAACCAATTAAATAATCTAGAATAAATGGATGAATTCCTAGCAACACACAATCTATAAAGACTGAGCCATGAAGAAATAGAAAATCTGAACAGAACAATTCCTAGCAAAGATATTGAATCAGCAATCAAAACTTTCCAACAAAGAAAAGGACCAGATGGTGAACCCTACCAAACACTTAATGAAAAACTAATAGCAATCCTTCTCAAAGTCTTCCAAAAACAGAAGAGGAGGGAATACTTCCAAACTCATTTTACATGGCCAGCATTACCCCAATACCAAAACCATAAAAGAACATTACAAGGAAAGAAAATTACAGGCCAATAGTACAGTGAGATAGCAAAAGAAAGTAAGAACAAGGAGATCAAAGGACAGAAGCATCTCTTTAAATATTAATTTGAAAGATAATTGAGCATATTTATTTTGCTTAATCAAAGTTAAAGAATAAGGCCAAAATGTGTAGCGCAGCTTCCCTGTAATAAGACAGCTGAATCAGTGCTGGCTTCTACTGGCAAATGAGGCTGGCGGTGGAGACTGTGTTTTTAATATTTGCCTAAATGATTTGGGCAATGAAACAGGTTCACAGAAGAAATGGGAAAAGCAAGAGCCACATGATGCCTCCTCCTGCACCAAATGCTTGTAAGAAAAGTGGGATGCTTGTCGCATTACTAGCATTTCAGAGCAATTCAATTTGCAGTTTTTGCAAATATCAAGAAGAGTCCGAAGACCAAAAAATCTCAGAGAGCAAGTTCTACTCCTTACTTTGGAGAAGTGGGTTCCGAAGACGGGAAGAAATATAAGGGTGTGCAGAATTGAGGTGCTGTAAAAAGACTTCAACTTTGGAGATTCAGAAAAAAAAAAAAAAGGAGATTCAGGGTGTGAACAGCAAGTCACTAAGCCATCAAGAGATGCCTTGGGAGTAATTAGGGGTGCAAATGATACGCAAAAAATCACCTCTATTATATTCAAGCCTGAAACCCTTTCCTGAATACTTCCTCTGAACTCACAAATTATGTACCCTGTGTGTTTTCTGATCATGTCTTTATATTTCTGCAACCTTCTCTGAGCTTTAAGAACTTAGTATTCCTAGACTTGGCAAAGTGGCACATAGCAAGTTTGCCACAAGTACAGGTGAACCTTGAACATTAGCACTTCATTGTAGGAGGATAAAGTATTACTAAGGAGAATGTGATTTCACATTCTCCTTAGTAATACTAAGTAGGTATACTAGGTACAAGGTGCAGTGAAAATTAAAAGTGGTACATGGCAAGATAGTTTGAAATCTTAGAGCTAAAACAGTTCATTTTTTCCTTTCAGTTTATGAGAGTGACTTTTCATAATCTCACTCTTTTCAGGATACTGATATGCTGGGAGACACTGCAAAACAAATAATATCTACCTTCAAAATACTCTTTCATGTCTTGATTTTTCTACATATTTGTAAGAGGAAAGCACCAGACCCTCTGGTAAAATATATTTACCAGGTTTCAGGATGAAAACTCAAACAGAGTAAGGAAGGAATCTATTCTAAATCATCAGGAGCCCTTCATTCCATGGAAACTGTATCAAAATATATGTAGGTAGCTGCTGCTTTGGCTGATTGACTCTACTGTCTCTGCGGTGGGCTATCCAAAAAAATCAATATACACTCAACCTGCATTTCAGTCACAACCCTGTGATAATTCTTCTGTTTCCTGTGCGTCAAAACAAGGTAGGGCCATATAGTTGGGAAACAAATGGAGGTGATGGAAACAAGGAAAAGGAATGGAAAAGAAAAGTACAAATAAATGAGGGGAAAGAGCAATAAATAAATAAATAAATAAATAAATAAATAAATAAATAAATAAATAAATAAGTAGGGGGATGATAGAGGAAACAAGCAAAAGAAAGAAGGTAAAGTTAAAAATAGAGAAAAAGCATATTGGAAGCAAAATATGGGAGAAGGTAGAGGAAAGCCCCTCAGAGATGAGATCCTATGTGATCTTGTTAAACCCACTCATAACTTCGACTTACTCCCTTTTTTGAAATCATTGTGCCATGTAGAACCATTGAATACTATCAATGGTCTTTATAAGCAAAATATTAATCTTTAGGTAGCCATGAATCTCATCTGAAATAGAAGAGGCGTTGATTTCCTTATTTAAACATATAAAACTGTATGCAAACATCTCAATAAATGACCATCTTACTGGGCAGCGAAGGTTGTTTTATTCTTCACGGATGAAAAAACTGAGACAGAGTTATGCGAACTTACCGCATTGATTGGGGTAGGCTAACCTGTGAAAATTGATTCTGAAAATATAATCACTGAAAACAATAGAATTTTATTACTTGCTCACATGACAGTCCAGGACAGTTATTCTAGATTTGTCTGTGCCTCTCTTCCATGTGCTAATTCTGTGACTCAGGCTTCTTCCATTTGGGGAGGGTCAGACTCTTCTAGAACCTTATCATCTTTGAATTTTTTTTTAAGAACAGTGTGGTTGAAACATAGGCATTCTCTTATTTTTTTTTTCCATTTTTAAACTGGATTATTTATTTACTGGGTGTTGAATTTTACAAGTTCTTTATAGATTTTATTTTTTTTTGTTTTTTTTTTGTTTTTGTTTTTTTTTAATTAATTTTTATTGGTGTTCAATTTACCAACATACAGAAAAACACCCAGTGCTCATCCCGTCAAGTGTCCACCTCAGTGCCCGTCACCCATTCCCCTCCAACACCCGCCCTCCTCCCCTTCCACCACCCCTAGTTCGTTTCCCCGAGTTAGGAGTCTTTATGTTCTGTCTCCCTTCCTGATATTTCCCAACATTTCTTCTCCCTTCCTTTATATTCCCTTTCACCATTATTCATATTCCCCAAATGAATGAGAACATACACTGTTTGTCCTTCTCCGATTGACTTATTTCACTCAGCATAATACCCTCCAGTTCCATCCACGTTGAAGCAAATGGTGGGTATTTGTCGTTTCTAATGGCTCAGTAATATTCCATTGTATACATAAACCACATCTTCTTTACCCATTCATCTTTCGATGGACACCGAGGCTCCTTCCACAGTTTGGCTATTGTGGCCATTGCTGATAGAAACATCGGGGTGCAGGTGTCCCGACGTTTCATTGCATCTGAATCTTTGGGGTAAATCCCCAACAGTGCAATTGCTGGGTCGTAGGGCAGGTCTATTTTTAACTCTTTGAGGAACCTCCACACAGTTTTCCAGAGTGGCTGCACCAGTTCACATTCCCACCAACAGTGTAAGAGGGTTCCCTTTTCTCCGCATCCTCTCCAACATTTGTTGTTTCCTGCCTTGTTAATTTTCCCCATTCTCACTGGTGTGAGGTGGTATCTCATTGTAGTTTTGATTTGTATTTCCCTGATGGCAAGTGATGCAGAGCATTTTCTCATGTGCATGTTGGCCATGTCCATGTCTTCCTCTGTGAGATTTCTCTTCATGTCTTTTGCCCATTTCATGATTGGATTGTTTGTTTCTTTGGTGTTGAGTTTAATAAGTCCTAGTATAGAAATAACCACATGACTTCTGTTCATGTTCCACTGGAAAGTGTAGCCACATGGATACAGTAATGGAAAAGGCCTTCCCTAGACAGTATTTTACTTGGCCCTTTAGAAACTCCTGGTATCAAAAACACATCCCTTCTCCCTAGTGAACTTTCTTCATGTGGCTTTTAGGATTCCATACTCTCTTGACTGTGTTCCTATCTAACCGGCCCTTCTTTCTCATTCTCCTTCACTATTTTTCTTTTCTTCAGCCTCATAATATTAGACTTGCCCATGACCAACCCTCTCAATCTACCATCTTCTCTACCTGTAATCCTCAGTCCTTTGGTGATCTCATTCAGGTGTGTATGATATATGCTGACAACTCCCAAAAGTATCCAACTCAGACCTCTGTCAAGAATTCCAGCTACTTTTTTATCAAACTACACACTCAACCTCTTTTCTTGGATACATAATGTATATCTCAAACTTAACATGTTCAAAACTTACTCCATGTTCTCCCTTCTTAAATCTGGTCCTCTTCATAACTTCCCCAGCTTAGCTATTGAGAATCCCATCCTTCTAATTGCTAGGGAAAGAGATAGAGAGGGAAGTCCTTGACTCTTTTCACTTTCACACTCCACATTAAACCAAGAAAATGTATGCTTGATTCTACCTTAAAAAAATGCAGAACCTCAGCATTTCTCACCATTTCTGCTCATCACAGCCTGGTCTAATCCACCACCATCTTTGGTCTACAGTATTTCAATAACTTCTTAAACCACCTCACTGTGTCCAGGATGCCTTCTATAGCCTATTGTTAACACACCAGCCAGAGTAATCCCTCTAAGAGTTAATTTTTTTTTAAGATTTTATTTATTCATTCATGAGAGACACAGAGAGAAAGAGAAGCAGAGACACAAGCAGAGGGAGAAGCAGGCTCCATGCAGGGAGCCGGACATGGGACTCGATCCCGGGTCCTCAGGATCACATCCTGGGCTGAAGGTGGCGCTAAACCGCCGAAGTGAAAGTTATTTATAATGACATATAAAACCCTATATTGACCCCCTATTATCCCTCAGATCCTTTTTATGCTCTCTGACTCTCAACTTTGCCCTCTCAAAGGTCCTTTCTTGTCCATGATACTCCATGGCCATATCTGGAAGGAGCATGTGGAAATATGTCCTCTTGGAGGATCACACTGCTTTCTTAATTCCCTTCTGCTGGTACAAGTTTGGTAGCATAAGGACAGATTTAAAATCTGACCAGTCTCAGGCTTTTTAGGCAAAGGTCATTTTATTTGGCAATAAATTCCCCCTCAAAACCTTGGTATTTCTCTGATGGGTTACTTTTCCACCATGTTCTATCTGCTAGTGACACAACCAATTTCTTAGACAGTGATATTAGTCCCACTGTATTTTTTTTTTTTAATCTCAATCTGCTCATTCTGTCTCTAAACTTGATAGTAGCTATGCCCTGGAGCTATGTGAAACAAGGAGCTCAGTTTTTCAAATTCTCTAGAGGCCCCATTTCTGGTCCCTGTCTTTTCTTCCCTCTCTTTATATCATGCCCACCTAAACTCATCTTCTAAAATATCTTTTTTTTTTAAGATTTTATTTATTTATTCATGAGAGACACAGAGAGAGGCAGAGACATAGGCAGAGAGAAAGGCAGGCTCCATGCAGGGAGCCTGATATGGGACTCGATCCTGGGACTCCAAGACCACGCCCTGGGCTGAAGGCAGGCACTAAACCACTGAGCCACCCAGGGATCCCCCCATCTCCTAAAATATCTTGCCAAAGCTGTAGGCAGCCATCAACATATGGTGACCTGCTTTTTTTTTTTTTGTGCCATTTCCCATAGATCTAAAAACTCCACAAATAATTGCTTTGTCTTCTGAGTTATATCATATGACAGTTATATCAAATGTTTATCACAGCTTGACAAGACTGTCACTTTCTAAACCTGAAAAAAAATTTTTTTTCCTGCACTACCCACCAACTAAACTGGCCAACCAATACAAATCTCTCTATTTTTATGAGTTACATAAGAGATTGAAGACAATAGAGGTTGAAGACAAAAGTGGTCTTGTTCTATTCTACTCATCCACTAAAGACTCATTGTCATTTGCATCCCAAAGGCAGAAGAGAAAGAAAGTGCAAAAAAGACACATGCTTTCTCTTAACATCTCTGGCCTGGAAATGACTCACATCAGTTCTGCTCACATTACACAGGAGAGAGGATGTGGTCTATACCTACAGCAAGGGAGCCTGGGAAACAGTCTATCCACATATCCACTACTATCCTATGAAAGTGGAAAAGAAGTGGATGGATTTGGCAGAGAGCAAACCATCACTGCCTGGATTCTTACATAGTAAGAGGAAACAGAAATTAAATGTCTCACTTTAGACTTACACTAATTGTGCTTAAAATGGACATAGTATGAAATTCTAAATTTACCAAGTAAATGGACAAATAGCTGAAGTATCAATCAATGAGAAATTATGGAATAAGTATATCCCATGTTTAGATATTTCCAGTACCTAAAGTTTCTAGGAGGAAAATAAGCTACTAAAAACATTAGTAAATTACTTCTTAAATTTATCACCTTAAGAATTATGCTAATAACCTGAGGCCTCCCCATCCTGTGTGTGCTGCCGAGCAGAGGGCCCTCAGGAGGGCTCCCTAGACGGCTGCAGCTGGGCTCTGTGCCCAACACCTGGACAATCTGCATGTGTTTTGTGGCCCACAGCAGCTCCCTCCCCACAATGCTTTCTGACCTCCCTGCTGCTGTGGGTTGCTCTCTCCCACTAGGCTTGCCCTGCCCAGGCATCGGGTGGGATCCTACCTCACTGGAGCACACAGGCTCTGAATACACAGCCCAATCATCAGAGAAGGCTCTGAGCATCAGTTTAGGGACAGCAGCCTCCCTGGTGGGCTGCCTGGGAAAGTGACCGGGAGACAAGCCTCTATTTGGGCCAGGCAAGGCTTGAATCTGACCACAGAAGAGGCTACTTGTCACACCCAGCTCCCAGCCTTCCATTTGAGGTCCCAGCTAGCTGGATGCAGAGGCTCCTGTGCTACTCCACCTGCCTCTCCTGCCCTGGGGGATACCACAGGCCAGCACAGGGCCCTGTCCTCATGGTGGCTCACTGGGGCCCCGGTGGATAACTCAGTAGGGAGCCAGTTTGTCCTCCTGCCCACTGCAGAGGTTATCCTTCACTCAGCAGCAAGGCCTGGCTGGTGGATGCCTCAAGAGCCCCTGGACCAGTCTTGCCCAAGGCCTGGTGGGGGAAGTAACAGGCTGCAGGAGGGGACATGGGTGTTCAAAAACCAATGCTGGTTCATTTACTAGTGTTTACTGTACCTGCTGCCGGGCTAGCTGCTGACAGCTCTGTAGGCAACCCTGGCCTGAGGAATCACATTACCACCACATCCTTGCAGGCAGACAGCAGCAAACCACAAGACCAAGATCAGGATTCCAAGAAGCATTGATTCACATTTTAACAACTATGGCCTTGGGATAAAGGGCATGCTAGGGCTTCATTGGAGCATTCCTTTTTCCTAGTAGTGCTGCTAGATCTCTGTGGCATTAAAGGTGATGAAATAAGGTGTGTAGTACTTAAAAAAAAAAAAAGAATTATGCTAAGAATATAGAAAGGAAATCCTGATTTTAATACTAAATTGACTCAAATGTTAAAATAATTTTAAACTTCTGCTATGTGGCTTTTCCTGTTCGGAAAAGATTAAGATGATTCTAATAATAAATAACGTTCACAGAAAATTGAGTGGCCCATAAAACTTCAATAAATTGTTAGCATTATGGAATCTATTTTCTAAATATGATAATTAAAGACACAGTAAAAAAAATCTACTTAAAATATTTTCCTTAGCTACAAAGTGGGTCAATTTAAGACACAAATAGAACTCAAGAAATTGATATTATTTTAGTCCTGCACACAGAGGAAAAATGTCTTTAGATGAAAATGGAGAACAGATCAATGTAATACATTTTATGCCAGCGCTGAATTGAGGCTGTAGGTGAGATTCTCAATCTATAAAGAATACTCAGTGTAAATGTCCAAATCTTTAAAAACCAGGTCTTCTAACAGAGGAAATGATGAAGCCATAATCACATCAGTGAACTCACTTTGTATTGAAGTTTACAGGTTCATCTAACTTCATTAAGTTTTTTCCCCTTATTATTGCTGAAACAGAAAGATGGCAGGTGAATGTAGAAATTAATCCATTAGAGTGAACATGTTTCCATTTCAAAGTATGTTAATTTCGTTTCTACTTTGTCAGCTTTAATTTGTCACTGAACCTAAAATGGGATAATTGCGCCAGCGTTTAAGTTCTCATACGTAGTCAAGGTTTTTCGTAATTTTATAAAATTACATTTAGATTCCGTTGACACTGCTTAATGTATTACAAGGTAACATGTGTTGAAACTTGGCTCCCAACATGTCAAATTAAATCAAAATATAAATTAATTCAATGACAACTCCGTGTTGATATTTGCTCATTATGCTGTAAATAGATTGTTTGTGGAATCTCCGCAATTTAACCTAAAATTATACAAAGTGCATTTACCATGAAAGGATTATTTGTTTTTAATATGTTGGATGTTCACTGTGCCAAACCACAGGTATAGCAATGCTTTATATTTTTGGAATGGGGCAGAGGAGTGAGGAAAGCTATGCACAGATGGAGACATAAAGACACCTGATAATAACCAGGGCTACTTTCAAGGATTCTATCCTCTGTTAATTTATTTTGAATAATCAAGATGGAATTGAACAGCTTTGAAAATTAGTAACATAGAAATTTTAGTCCTCAAAATATATTTTTTGGTACATCTCCAACTCTAAGTTGTTTGATTAAAAGACACTTATTCTCAGGAAGGATAACTTTTATCAGTTACACCTTGACATAAATGAAAATATCTCACAGATAAAGGAATTTTTTATGAAGGATAAGAAGGGATAAAGGCAGAGAAGCTGTGACACCAACACAGAAATGTCTATTTTGAGAATGAATAAAAGCATAATTAGTGAGAATAACGGCTAATAATTTTAATTTTTTAAAAGATTTATTTATTTATTTGAGAGAGAGAGAGAGAGTGCAAGCAACTCAGGGGACTGAGGGAGATAGAGAGAGAGAATCTCAAGCCACTCCACCCTGAGCAAGGAACCCAGCTTGAGGCTCGATCTCACGACCCTGAGATCATGACCTGAGCTAAAATCGAGTCAAATGCTCAACCAACTGAGCCACCCAGGCACCCCCAAAAAATGTTAATGGTTCTAAATCCTACATTCACACCTTTTCCTGCCTATTATGTCATCCACTGTATTAAATCATTGACTTCGTATAATTTAGTAATTACTTCTCATTAAGAATATTTATGTCACTTCCTCTAAAATGCCAAGATACTACAAAATTTAAGGGAAACAATCATCACTTAATATGTAACTATTAAAAGTCTCCTAGAAAATAATTTTCAAAAAATTTCAGACTACATAAGTAATTTAGCATATTTTGTTCAAAACAAATGTATAATACATTTATTATATTTATATTCTTGAATGTAACTAAATGTTAAATTTCAATAACATTTATAGATTTTTATTTTCTTCTTAAATAACTCATCAAAATAGCACAAACCAATCATAGCTACCTTATTACAGCTGTTAAACTAAATTAGTACAGTTTATTCACACTGATGTTACTGCCCTCCCAAAAATCAAAAACTATATAGAATCTGTTCCCAAAATTGTGTCAAACTGAATGACCAGAATATTCATGTGAGTGTTTCTTATGACATCATTGGTTTCTAAAGTGAAGTTTCCTAAGCTCATCTATTTGATGAAATAATCCTTAAGATTTTATATTTTTTATTTGGGGATACATTACTTTTTATTGCCTAAATCATCTCATCTGTATTCTTGCTGTGTTTGCACTGAATTATATGGCTTCAGACAAAGATTATGGGATTTATTATGGTCTATGTTTTATTTTACAGAAATTCATAAGAAACATCCTGTTTTTAATATCCTGACAGTTTCCTTCCTTTTTCATAAATTTCCAGTGACTCCCATACCAAAGAAAAGAAAGTTAAAAACTCAAATATAAAACTATTAGTTATAAAAATGAGAGTGTGCAAAGAGCCATATTTACAACTCAGAAATGCTTTCTAAAATGTGGCTATTTTTCTAATCATTGTACCATACCTGCAATTGGTTTTTGGTTATGACCATACTAAACTGCAAACATTTGATTTACTCATCTTGAAGATAATATTTTAATTTTAAAACATAATACATTGTTGTGATAGAAAGTTACCTTCAATTGCAATTATGACATATTTTTTACAGTCATACTATAATCTTATCTAACAATTTTAAACATTCTTAGTATGGAAACATTTCACGCTCTTTAAAAAGACAACACCAAATACTACCTAAAGATCAAACAATGTTGCTTTTATAGATTCCACAGAGTTATAATTTTGATTGAGTTATATAGGATCAAACCTAATTCTTCATGAAAGATTAACAATGCATTATTTCATATAGGATTATGGGTAAATAATCATGGCAAAGTATATTAACTGAATGAATGCATTTTAAATGTTATTTTTTCAGCTGAGTAATAGTTAATCACTGTAAATATATTTTTACAAATATATATTTTCATCTTTACTCATAGCTCATTAACTCAAGTGGTTTTTTAATTAGTTTTCTTGGGTTATCTAGCTATAAAATGATACAATTTGGAATAATGCTATGTATCCTTTTCTCTCAATCCAATTCAATCCACATAGAACATTGCCACTATTAAATATTATATTGTTTAAATTCTAAGAAATACTTTCTCATATTTTAAACACTTCTGAAATATTGAGTAATATTATATTTGTTACATACATTTAGTGTGATTGTGTTTTTCTTAATTATTACATTAAAAATACCAAATTTTACATTATCTTGAAATGTGAGCAATGTTAATTTTAACAGTTACAATAACATTTTTCCTTTCTTGGTTTTAACATCAATAATTCTAGTAATCCAGCTTAAACCACAACAACACTAAAAGCTAGTATTTATTGAGAATTTACCATCTCTAAGGATTGTCCTAAATGCATTATGCCTATTACTTAAAAAACTTGGTCGAATCTTTATTAACTCTCTTCTTCTGCTGGGTGTAGGATTTATTTGCTTTTTTTTTCCTCCAGCTACGTTAGGTGCAAGGTTAGCTTTTGTATTTGAGATCTTTCCAGTTTTTGGATGGATGCTTGTATTACAATGTATTTCCCTCTCAGGACTGCTTTTGCTGTATCCCAAAGATTTTGAACGGTTGTATCTTCATTCTCATTAGTTTCCATGAATCTTTTTAATTCTTCTCTAATTTCCCGGTTGACCCTTTCATCTTTTAGCAGGATGGTCCTTAACCTCCACGTTTTTGAAATCCTTCCAAATTTCTTCTTGTGATTTAGCTCTAATTTCAAAGTATTATGGTCTGAAAATATGCAGGGGATGATCCCAACCTTTTGGTATTGGTTAAGGCCTGATTTGTGACCCAGTATGTGGTCTACTCTGGAGAAAGTTCCATGTGCACGTGAGAAGAATGTGTATTCAGTTGCATTTGGATGTAAAGTTCTGTAAATATCTGTGAAATCCATCTGGTCCAGTGTATCATTTAAAGCTCTCGTTTCTTTGGAGATGTTGTGCTTAGAAGACCTATCGAGTATAGAAAGAGCTAGATTGAAGTCACCAAGTGTAAGTGTATTATTATCTAAGTATGTCTTAACTTTGGCTATTAATTGATTGATATACTTGGCAGCTCCCACATTTGAGGCATAAATATTCATGATTATTAGGTTCTCTTGTTGGATAGATCCTTTAAATATGATATAGTGTCCCTCTTCATCTCTCACTACAGTCTTTGGGGTAATATTTAGTTTATCTGATATAAGGATGGCTACCCCTGCTTTCCTTTGAGGACCATTTGACTGGTAAATGGTTCTCCAACCTTTTATTTTCAGGCTGTAGGCGTCCTTATGTCTAAAATGAGTCTCTTGTAGACAGCAAATAGATGGGTCCTGCTTTTTTATCCAGTCTGAAACCCTGCGCCTTTTGATGGGGTCATTAAACCCATTCACGTTCAGAGTTACTATTGATAGATATGAGTTTAGTGTCATCGTGATACCTATTCAGTCCCTGTTTTTGTGGATTGTTCCCTTGGACTTTCTCTTTGTATTACAGAATCCCCCTTTTGTATTACAGAATCCCCCTTTACTTAAAAACCTTGGGAGAGAATACTATTTTTATGCATATATTTCTAGTAAAGAGACTGCAACACAGTAGCCCGCTAAGGTTTATGCAGCTGGTACACAGTAGAACCTGGGGGTGGGGAGGTTAACAATCTTGTCTTCAAGCTTAGTAGCTATGCTCTCAAACCTTCTTAGTACAGCTGTTACCTGCCAGTTTACTACAAATAATGATCACGTAATAATGATTATGTTAATGTCGTTATGCTAAAAGTGCAATTCTTTAATGGCTCTTTTTCTTTTCTTTTAAGATTTTATTTATTTGGGAGAGAGAGAAAGAGAGAGTGAGGGCACAAGCAGGGGGGAGGGTATAAGGGAAAGGGAGAAGCCTGATATGAGGCTCAATTCCAGGACCCCAAGATTATGACCTGAGCCCAAGGCAGATGCCTAACCAACTGAGTCACCCATGTGCCCCTACTGTTTATCTTTTTTAAAACAAGGGTGGGCTTTAGCTTTTATCAAATCATTCTCCAGTAAGTATTCAAGAATCATAAAAACATTCTTATTTGTCATCCAAATATATTTTATGATTGATTTCTCTTTTGTAAACCAGACAAAATATTTATTTTAAGGCAAGAAACTCATTTTTAGACAAAAACATAGAAATACACTTATTTTTACTGATACTTGTTTTTTATGACGTGTTTCTTACATTCATCAATTTTCTTAATTTTTCATGGGCTTAATATTTATTAATTTTCATCCATTCTGGGAATAAATTATTTGTCTTTAGTATATCATTCTGTTACTATATTGGCTTTATTGCTATTTCTAACAAAGTGAAATGTATTTACAGTTATTTGTTCCAGGATTATCAATATTATCAATATTTCCTTATCAATAGACTTGATAGACCAATCAAGTCTAGCCAGGGACAGTGTGAACTGCCAAACAAGACCTCCATTTCTTTTCTTCACTTTGAAATATATGAAGTATGTTTATAAAATATAAAAAACAAGTGAGAAATTCTACATTTTAAAGATATTGTACCTCTTTATTCAGGATGATGATACTTCCATTCATTTAGCAAAGTTTTATTACTTTATTGTCATGAAAGGCTCAAAAATTTTTATTCTGTTGATATATTTTCTAGCCACCCCAATCTGGTACATATAATCTATCTACTTTTGTATTTTCTTGCATTCTTCATCAGTCTTACCAAATTCTATTTCTCATTATAGTAATTTATCTTTACATTTTAGTGTGAAAAAATTTCTATGTAAACAACCATGCCTCCTTCAAATAATGACTTTTTCATCTAGTGTATTTCTTGTGACTATTATTTCCTCTTATTTGTCTAACTGCAGTGGCTAGGAAACTAGAATGTTGATTAATATTGTAGATTGATATCATGATCTTCTTCATGATTTAAAAGAAATACATTCATATATAACTTTGAAAGATGCTTTTTATTTGACACCTTCCTTCATGTTTGGCAAATGATTTTCTAAGTTTCTTTATGACAAATGGATACTATTTATTTTAAATTTTTGAGTATATATTAATGTGTTTTCTTAACTTTTAGCCTTACTCTTTTAATGTGTATATTGCAATAAAATAGTTTCTAATATTAAACAAAGTATGAATTTCTGGGATAAGTAAATCTTGGTCATTATATTCTGATTTTATTCAGTTTTGCTAATCTATTGTTAAGGAATTCTACACCTGTGCTTACCACTGAGATTGGTTTATAATTTCAATTTTTGTCCTACTGTTTAACTTTAAAGTCCAGCATCATATAAAGAGACAAGTGTTCCCTATTTTCTATTCTTCAGAAGAGACTATAAAATAGGAAATATCTGAAATAAAAATGTTTAGAGTAACACACTTAGAAACCTATCAGAAGTTAGTGTCTTTGAGGAAATATTTTTAATTACTTATTTAATTTATTTGATACTATATAATTTTCCTTAATTTTTAAAAAGATTTAATTAATTAATCTATTTGAGAGACGTGTGTGTGAGCACGAATGGGGCAGAGAAGCAGAAAGAAAGGGAAAAGCAGACTCCACACTGAACATGGAGCCTAACACAGGGCTCCATCTCATGACCCTGAAATTATGACCTGAGCCAAAATCAAGAGTCAGTCATTTAACCAACAGAGCTACCTGGGCACCCCAGCTTTTCCTTAATTCTATTTCTACTTGAGATAGCCTTTGAAATTTACTTTCCCTAGAGAATGATCTATTACATCTAAAATTTCAAGTTTATTGCCATAAAATTATTCATACCCTAAATACATGTTTAGTTTATTTTTTAAAGACTTTATTTACGTATGTATTTATTTATTTATGAGAGAGAGAGAGAGAGAGTTCTCAAGAGCTCAAGTGGAAAGATGGAGAGGGAAAAGTAGACTCCATGTTGAGTGCAGAACCCAACACAGGGCTTGATCTCACAACCCAGAGTTCATGACCTGAGCCAAAATCAAAAGTTGGACACTAAACTGTGCCCCATGTTTAGTTTCTTATATCTGCATAGTTCTTCTATTTTTTTATTCATTAGATTAGTTATTTGTAAACTTACCCTCTTGTTTATTGTAGTCTTTGATTAATTTGAGCTAGTATTGTGTCTTTTATTTGTTTCTCAAACACCAAACTTTGATTTGGTATATACATTCTCTAGAATGTCTGTTTCTAAACTCATTAATAATTATGTTTATTATTTCACTTATTTCATGTTCTTTTATTTTCTCTGTTGTTCATTCTCTTACTCCTTAAATAAATTAAATGCTTACCTTATTGATTTTCCACCTTCATTTTTAATATGAATATTTAATATTATACATTTACCTCAAGTACCACTTTAGAAGCATCACCCATATTGATATGTGATATTTTAACAATTGTCTACTGTAATATTTTCTAATATCAGTTATTTTTTAGCTCATGATTTAATTAGCAGTGTTCATTTTTGTTATTTCCAAGCATATACACATTTTCTTGTAGTTTATTTATTGTTGATTTCTAAATAAATTATGTTCAGAAAATCTGAAATGTGATGAAGCTGGCTTGTTGGTTTTGAACGTGGTAAAAAGTTCCATGTGTGATTAAAACAAATGAGAATTCTACTAATTTTGGTTGCAATGTTCTTTACATGGATATTATAAGTAGAAGCAAATTTATTTATAAAAAAAGAAAAAAATAATTTATTTATTGTTTAATTCATTATTTTTTAGGTAGTTGTGCTTTACAGAGAAGACAATCCTAGTAAATGCAATCATAAAGTGATGATAATGGGCAAAAAAAAAAAATCTATCTGTCGCACCAGACTTATGACTCAATTTTATATAATATATAACGTGAAGCTTTCATGACACATTGTTTTACAATTTTTCTATTGAATTTCATTCTCTGCATTTTCAAAATGTTTTTTATACTTCACTTTTATCCAAAATAGCAGCTCAATGACAAGGTAAATAATAATCGATCTCTTTAAGATAAATGAGATGCTTCTCAAAACATGTTAGCATTGTCAAACAAACGTCTTTAGCTAATATTCGTTACTGCTATTTTTTAAATTATCATAATGTTCTTGCAATCTAAGAATATTTGTTACCCAAACTGGTTTATATATTTGAAATATATTGCATTTTAAAGCCAAATCATGTTAGTTTCACTTTGAGTAGATACTGTTATTAGAGACCAAAGGTGAAACTACAAATAAGATAGCAGAACTGTCACAGAATGACTCTTTCCATTTCAGTTACTGGTGAGTTCATTATGATATCTGAACTACTGAATACTCAGTAAATATCAGTTATTCTCACAATATTGCTTTTCAGGCAGATTATTGATCAGTGTGACAGAAAAATATAATCCAAAGTATTCAGAGCGATCCTCTGTCACTGCATATGAACTATCAAATTTCAAAAGCATTTACTAAAAACTCCAATCTCTACAAGAGCTTGTTCTCAACATTATCACCAGTGTTACAAGTAAAATCATCATAAAAATACAACTTGAGCTTGTTTGAACAACTTATTTTGGCAAACAATGTTTTATTCTTATACATTTTATTGGGTATTGTATACTCAAGTTTCTCAATGAAGGAAGGCAGGAAATGAGAGATGGAGTTGGACTTTGATTAGCCTATTTTCAATGAGATAATATAGATCAATTATAAATAATGGAGACATGTCATCTTGGGCAGAGATATTACTGTTTAATCATCACATGTATCAAAGAAGCCAGGAATTCATGAAGAGATATAAAGGTAAATTTTTATATATTTCTAAATATTTTCTCAACTTAAAGGAAACTAGTCTACATCACATTTTTTACTGAAAAACTGAAGATATTCTTGCTCTTTCTGCAGTGTGTATATTTAAATCCATATACACAAATCTCCATGTGTACTGTATTGAACTTGTGTTGGCCTTAGGCTAATTTAAGGTGATATACTTTATTGTTTTTCAAAATATGTTGTACCTATTCCTGAGCTCTTGAAGTCAGTTTTGACTATGTGGCTTTCCTTGGGCAATAAAATATGAGTGGAAATTATGAGTATGCTACCAAGAAAAATTTTAAGAGTCATGTTTCAAGCCTCCCTTTACTTTTCTCTGAGCTCAGGAATGGCCCAGAGACTAATTCATCTGCCTAAGTCCCAAAGTGAAAACACATGGAGCTGACCCACAACTGGAATTCAATGGATATGTAACAACAGATGACTGCAAGTCATTGCCCATTCTTCCCTCTTTTATTTTTTTTTTCTTCCCTCTTTTAATAGGAATATTTATTCAAGTTACCTTCCTACCATTATAAATTGAGTGTCTAGGTAATATAACTTGTCATTTTAGTTCATAAATCTCTAGATCAGGAGAGTCCACATCCCAAACCAATGTAGAGATCATCCTGAGACCTTGGACTTTAGGCCTGGTGCTGTGATAGATGAGACTTTTAAGTTACATCTCTTGGGAAGGAAGTGGGGTGTTTTATGCAGAAAGAAGGTAAATGAGTATATGTGATGGTGGGAATAAATTGTGGGAGAATATATGATTGTTCAAATTATTTACTGTCCTTTCCCAGAGGATGACAGATCATGAATTTTCCTCAGTTATTGGAAAGAGTACAAGTGACACATATCATTTCTAAGCAGAAGCTTATAATCCATCATGCAGCACTACCATGCTTCCCTTTTCTTCTGGCGCAATGAAAGCACTATCCTATTTAGAGTCTGTGCTCTAACAGCTGAGGACACAGAATGAAGATATGAGCAGCAGTACTGTAGGGAGCAAGGATCAGTATGGAACGTGAGGGAAAATAAATATTTATTATAAGATATTAAGATTCTAGTGTTATTCATTAATTGCAACATAAACTAAGCTGAATTACAAATTCCTGAAGTAATCAAAACCCAGTATTCTGAGAAGAAATTATCCCTCTCAGGTGCAAATTAAGGACTCAGCCTTGAAAAGAACACTGAAATATTTACATGCATAAACCACTTTCCAGTTTACTTGAGTCTTTCTTATCTTTGATAATAGGCTGATCATGGCTATATGGACAATTTTGATACAAGAAAGATTCAGATGGCTATTTTCCTCCATATGCCTTCCCAATCTTCTAAATTGCTTCTAGTTCACCTTTTTAAAAAATCTCATTTGAATTTTATCCTCATATTCTCAAGCCAAAATCATTTTTACTCAGCAAAATTTGGCTAAACACCTGATCCATGCATCTCAAAAAACAATAATTAGAACATTATTGACAGAGAGTAAAAAGGAATTTTTAAATAATCACCTACCATTATTTTCAGTGGAGACCTAGAAAGATATATCCTTCAATAATATGTGTTGTTTTGTCAACCTAAAAATATAATTCAATGAGGCGTGGTAACAGCCATAGTTCCCAGAAGGATATTTTTAGGATATCTTAATCAGCTATATTGCATATTAAGCTTCTCATAATCAGTAAGCTGTACCTGTTAACATTTTTTATCCTAGTACATGATAATACAATAAGTGATAAAAATCATTTTTCCATACAAAGTTAATGCTTTATTATAGTTCTCTAAGTGTATAAACTGTGTGGAAAAAATGGGAAAATATATTCCCCAAAGATTTTTTATTCCTTTCTACAAAAATATACTGTAAGAATATAATATATATATATGACACACTATTAAATGCTGGTAATTTGAAGGAGGATATGATACATTTTATCCTTAATAAATCATTAGCATCTGTGAGAAAAAAAAACATTTTTCAGGGAAAAAAAATGTTATGGCCCAACACATAGTACAGTTTTTTTTTGCCAAGTAATTGGTATGGATAGAATTCTACAATTTTCAAAGGAGTGAGCAATCTCCAAGTACGGGCAGATTGAATAAAGATTTTACGGAGGGAATTGGATCAAGCTCTATTTGAAGATTGCAAATGAAGTAAGGAGAGATCTTTTTTTTTTTTTTTTAAAGAAAAACCTTGAAAATAAAATGACCATCACATTTGTAGGGAAACTCAAAGACCTACTTTATCTAGGACAGATCATTTGTAAAGGGGAAAAATGAAAGACAGAGAGCTCTTAAGGTTTTTATAAAGGGGGTGACACCTAGGGGCACCTGGGTGGCTCAGTCAGTTGAATGTCCAACTCTTGATTTTGGTTCAGGTCATGATTTCAAGGTCATGAGGTGGAACCCCGCACTGGGCATTGAGCCTGCTTGAGGTTCTCTCTTTCTCTCTCCCTCTGACCCTCCCCTCGTCTCAAAAGAAACAGCTAAGAATAAAAATAAATAAAGGGGCTGATATCTAAAACAACATGAAGGGCAACAGGTTGATGAAACCTTATTCTGACATTATTACACAGGACGAGTCAACAGGTTTAGTGACTGGAAGGAAGGTCAGTAAGAATGAATACCCAGTGACAGCCGCCAGAGCATTGTTTTTCCTCAATGGTGTAAAACAAATGTATAACAGGTGTATTTCAAGTGAAATAGTAGATTGAATGAATGGGGCAGGTAGAGGAGGAATAGTTTTCAGTTCATGACACTTTGAGTTTAAGGTGCTAGTGAGTTATTCATGTAGAGGTGTGGTTTAATTTTAAATAGAGACTAGCTTTGAATAAGTCAGACTTTAAATATAGATTTGGGAGTCATTATGCAGAGTCATGTTTATAACAGTGAACACCCAAAAGGGTGCATGGAAAAAGAGATGGTGGCTCAGCGGTTCAGCGTCCGCCTTCCTTTCAGGGCATGATCCCAGGTCCAGGATTGAGTCCTGCATCTGGCTTCCCATGAGAAGCCTGCTTCTCCCTCTGCCTATGTCTCTGCCTCTCTCTGTGTCTCTCATTAATAAATAAATAAATATTTTTAAAAATATAAAAAATAAACACTGAGCAGAGAACTTGATTGAAGCAGCAGAAAAGAAACTGAAAGGTATAAGAAGAATGAGAAGAAGGACATCTGGGTGGCTCAGTGGTTGAACATCTGCCTGTAGCTCCAGTCATGATCCAGGGGGCCTGGGATCGAGTCCCACATCAGGCTTTCCACAGGGAACCTGCTTTTCCCTCTGCCTATATCTCCGCCTCACACTCTGTGTCTTTCATGAATAAATAAATAAAAATCTAACAAAAAAATAAAAGAAGAATGAGAAGAAAATAATGTCAAGAATATAAAGGAACACGATTTTCAAGTCTTTTCATCAATATTGTCACCATTCTAATATCTTAAGCTAAAGACAAAAAAACAATTGAGAAATAAAGGGAATTAATATTTATGTTTATAAGCACTGAGAAATGTATAGGATTGTTGAATCATTATATTGTACACTCAAAAATAATATGACACTGTATGTTAATTATACTTTAAAAAATTTTTAAAGGCAGTAGCATTATAATATACTTAAAAATCAGTAACAGCTACAAATATGATAAGTAAGGTGTAGTCAGAATAATGAGGATCAAATAAACTGAAGATGAATTTCATTGAATTTTATTAGATTTTTAAAAAAAGATTACAAAATGGTTAGACTGGCAGTTATTCCCTCTGGTGGCTGCCATCTGGTTACGATCAGAAAATAACTGCCAGAGACTAGAGCTTGGCTGCCTTAATACATTTCAAAACCACAGAGATACATCTAAATTTATATTTTAAAACATGTAACAGTAAAAAAAATAAATAAATAAAATAAATAAAAAGTGTAGCAGCATATTAAATTAATATATGAATTGGTGTTAAAACAAAAGATTGTTAAAAGATATGGCATTATCTTGTTTCATCCCCGATATGTTCATCTCTCACAACTGTTTCCCCTGCTGATTATTCCCATATTTTTAAATACCATATTTATGTGATATTTTCTTCTTTTATCAATGTAGTGTATGAGATTGGCTTTTTTTGGTTATGATGTATTCAACCAAGCCCAGCGTTTTTTAACTCTCAGCATAATTACATCACCAAATTTAGATGCTCTATTGCTTTATTTTGGTAAATTTAAATAATGTTATTTATATTTTTTATGCTTCATTCAACAGAATACATATAGTATTAGTGATACTAAGCACTATAATTTCAGGATAGGGATATCAATACCCTTATAATTTTCTTTCTCCTTTCTCCTCTTACTATCCAATTCTCTCATGGGTACTTTTACTTTCCTATTGTCAAGGTTGAGCCAATTAATTCAGTAAAATTACATTCTCTGCTCTTTGGATTTTAGTTGATTTTAATATTTGTAATGAATGTATTTTCATGGTATTATACATATAAAATATTGATTATTGTAATGTTGTTAATTCTACTATTAAATTCAATTCTTAGAAGGTTTTGTTTTTTTGATGTACTAATTGCCTTTAAGAAAAATCTTAATCTATTTGCTTTTTTTCACATAGTCTGTATTTCCAAATTCCACCATTATGATATTTAAACCTATGGTCATCCTACCTGTATCCATGTCATTGCAAATGGCAAGATTTCATTCTTTTCTTATAGCTGAGTAATATACCATTGTATATACATACATATATATACCACCTCTTCTTTATCCAATTATCAGTTGATGGACATTTGGGTTGTTTCCATAATTTGGCTATTGTTGATAATGCTGCCATAAACATTGGGGTACATCTGTCCCTTTGAACCAGTATTTTGGAATCCTTTGAAAAGTACATAGTAGTACAATTGCTGTGTTGTAGGGTTGTTCTCTTTTTAAGTTTTTGAGGAATCTCCATACTGTTTACCAGAGTGGCTGCAGCAGTTTGCATTCCCACCAACAATGTAAGAGGGTTCCCTTTTCTCTGCATCCTCACCAACATCTGTTGTTTTCCAGTGTTGTTCATTTTAGCTATCCTGGCAAGTATAAGGTGGTATCTCAGTGTAGTTTTGATTTGTATTTCCCTGATGATGAGTCATGCTGAGCATCTTTTCATGTGTCTATTAGCCATCTGGGTGTCTTCTTTGGGAAAATATCTATTCATGTTTTCTGCTCCTTTCTTTACTAGATTATTTGTTTTGTGGGTGTTGAGTTTGATACATTCTTTATACAGTATCAAGGAAGACACTTGTGATGAGAACTGGGTAATATATGGAAATGACGAATCTTTAAATTCTACTCCCAAAACCAAACCCAGTGCATTTTTTTTTTTACCTAATCTTGACATTTAGACCTGTATTTCCATTTCACTTTGGACTTTCCTTCATTGCTTTACCAGTTTAAATCTATTTTTTTATTTTTGTTTTCATTCTACTGAAGTACCTCTTAAAATATCATGCTAAATATGATGCATAATAAATAAACATTATGATTTCTTAAATGTCTAAAGAGTTTTCTACAGTCTTCACACTTGACTGATAATTTCTCCAGGCATAGAATTATCAATAGAAAAGTAAAGACCTTTGAAAACTCCATAGACTCCATGTACAACGTGAGATTTAACTCAAGACCCTTAAAGCAAGAGTCATATGCTTTACCAACAGAGCCAGCCAGGCCCCAGAATGGGAGCATTCTTTACTACCTTCTCAAACACACTGTTGCTTTTGAAATTTTGAAGACAGTCAATTTATTTCCTTTTTGTGTAGGTGATCTGGTTTGTTTCTCACTTGTTTGCTTTATCCCTCTGGAATTTTAGAATCTTTTCTTTAGCCTTGGTATTCCTGACTTTCCCATTATAGTGAATGGGTGTTTTAATCTACATAGTCTTTTCCTCTAAAGTATTGTACTCTTCAGCCTGGAAAATTCCCCATATTATTTCTTTGATAATTTTTTCTTATGTCTTTCTCAAATACCAATTTAGTTGGAAGCTTGACTTCCTGCTTTAATTATCTATATTTCTAATTTTTAAGTAATATTTCCTAATTTATTTTGTCACATGTATTTCTGGGATATTTCATTTTCCTGATCCTCCAGCCATCCCATTGAATTTTATTTCTATATGCACACTGAACGTTTGCTTTTTAAAAAAAAGATGGGACACCTGGGTGGCTCAGCAGTTGAGCATCTGCCATGGGCTCAGGGCATGATCCCAGAATCTGGGCTCCCTGCGAGGAGCCTGCTTCTCCCTCTGCCTGTGCCTCTGCCTGTGTGTGTGTGTGTGTGTGTGTGTGTGTGTGTGTGTGTGTGTGTCTTATGAGTAAATAAATAAATGTTAAAAAAAAAGAAAAGAAAAGAAAATATACCTAAATGGACTCATTGTGCTAAACCCCATGTCAACAGACCAAGACTTAATATCTAATCTAATTGCAGCTTCAACCTCTCCCAGGAATGTAACTTAACCAGTCAACCTGAAATTACTTGTTCAGCTCTAATGAGATCATCTACTCTATAGATCTATTCTGTTTCCATTCGAAGGATAACCTTGCCTGAAACAATGAATTCCTTCTAATAATTTCCTTTTTACACCTTCTTTCTGCCTCTAAGAACTTTTCTTTTTCTACAGTTTGCAAAAGCTCCTTCCTATTGCGCAGTGGGATACTGCTAAATTCACAAATTATTGAATAAAACTAATTGATCTTTAAATTTACTTAGTTGAATTTTTGTTGTTTAACCCACTTAAAATAATTCTTTCCTGTGTTCCAATCATTCCATTGTTAAGCCATCTTACCCTTATTTTTGTTTTGTTTTGTGAAGATACAATAACTCCTTCAATCTGTCTAATGCTACAAATTTAAATTTTTGAATTAAAATTTTTTTCTTCAATCCCTCAGTTAGCACTACTACTCCAAAGTCATCTCGTATTGTTGAATAAATTTTCTTTCATTGCACAAATTTTTGCCTAAAACTCGGTGACTTTCAGTCCTAAGAATGAGATAATAAAAAGCTGAATGTGACTTCTAAGTATTGGGCATGGCTTACCAATCATCCTCAAAAGAATGAGGACCTCTAAAACAAAAATGTTCTGAGTCTCCCATGTCCATACTAATTACCTTAGTTTTCATCAGAGTTCATTCAGTTTCATTAGTGATATGAGTGGTGTTAAATGTCTGGAGTGGAGAAAGGTGATTAGTGAATCATTCCACCTATTGATTTGTAATGAATTCCCCCACCCCATTTTCATTCCCATTCTTTAGTTGGCATGTCACATCCCCTCCCACAACCCAGGATCCACAAAAACATTCTGCTACCCCCTTGGCTACAACCCCCTATTTATGTACCCTAGCTGACAGCTTTGATTTCATGAGTAACTACTCCTCAATTTTTTTTTAATATATCTTAGGAATGTTGAATTTTTCCCCCTTGGTCATCAACCCTTTGTCTTCAACATTGTGAATTTAGATGCTTTTTATTCTATTAATATCATCTCAATGACTTCTCAGGAGGGAAGAAAGTTAAAAATATGTTCTCTTTGTTTCACACTGATGCAGAAATGTACATATTTCATTAATATTTTTAAAGGGTAACAATAAAGCCAGTGATGGTTTAATTGACCTTATTGGACCCACTTATTGATCCACTTTCTGTTCTGCCCCTCTCTCCTAATAGACATCTTACAAACAACTCCAGTGGCTTCCTCTTATCCTCTTCACCTCCTACAGTTCTTATGCAAGTCTATTCAATGCTCCTACCACATGACCTGGGTATCTGTTTATGTGTACTCCAGTCTCCCTTATAGACTAAAGATGGTGGATCTAATAGTGAAGGCATATTTAAATTAATCACAGAGCTATTAAAATTAAGCCAATCACCATCTCCCGAGATGGGGCCCAGAAGATCTCATAGCCCTCCAAGTGGTTTAAGATGCCACTGCCATTCAACCTTTGGAATAGGAACATGTTTGGAGTGTCTAGGTGGCCCAGTTGGTTAAATGTCTGCCTTCGCCTCAGGTCATGATCTCAGGGTCCGTGGACTGAGCCTCTCATCTGGCTCCCTGCTCAGCAGAGAGTCTTCTTGTCCCTCTCCCTCTGCCCTTTACCCCCTCACCTGTGCTCTTTCTCTTGCTCTGCTTTCTCTCAAATAAATAAGTAAAATCTTTTTTTAAAAAAAAGAATATATTTTATTTCTTTGAAGTTTTAGTTTCTGACACAATGCCTGATTAAGATATTAAAAGGATATGATATCAGCACATCAAATTTTATTAATCAGAATTAAATGACTTTATAGTATACTTTAAAGTAGTATTTCAAAACACTGAAAATAAAGTTATATTTTATCAAGCAATTCTCTTCATGTTTAGAAAATACCTCTAAAGATTATTTAATAATGATGCACACAAATCAATCCATGAAGAAAACATTACATACAAATAAATATACCTATCTTAATAGTGCATATTGCTCTTTGGATAACTAGCTATACACATAACCAGACACACTTATACACACTTAAACACAATCACACTTATGAAACTAGATTATATATAGTTTATGTATATATAGTTATATATATATATATATATATATATATATATATATATATATTCTGGTTTTGGAGGTTTCACTAATCAGGGGACTAAAATAGTCTTCAGAAATTAAATAAGACTGCTGTGAAACATGATTTCAAAGAGGCTGATCAAAACTAAGTAGATATTAAAGCCTGCTGTCACACAGGATTAGTTATATTTTTCCATCACATCATTAAAATAAAAATAGAAGGAGAAAAGAGGGAAGGAAAAAAATAAATACCAAACAAAAGACTCATCCTGAATTTAAAGATAGAGATTAGCACGGCAGGTAGACAAAGGTTTTGCTCAAGAAACCATTAGTAGAGAGCTTTGGATTCTATTGCATGACACTGGCATTGAGAGGAAAAATACACATGGATAAACTGTTAGATTGATAGCTTTATTTCATAAAGAAAGCAGATCTCCAGAAATAGATTCTAATTCAAAATAATAGGAGAGTGTTTTGTTTCTTTTTATTGTTGCTGTCAGAAGCCATCTCAGAACTGATAACAGAGATTGTCATGGTTTAGATTTTAGGTTATAAAGAAAGCATTCAGCACCCTTATCTGAGAGAATCTAGCATAAAGAATTCCTTGTAAAAGTTAATTTATAACATATTAGGTCACAGATTCCATTTTAGAAAAGAATTAAAATTGAATACTTGGTAAATGTGGCATGAATTACTTGAAAACGCAGTACAGAGAACTTGACAACTGTGTCAGTGGTTTGCGACATAACCTAAGTGTCATACATGTGAAACCACCTTTTAAAAAGGCAGCCATATTTGTCCTCACCCATGTCATAATACTGACATCCTATGTGTATTTTAGCCAAAGAAAGACATATTCAACCTCATTTTAAAAAAGAAAAAAATTTCCACAGGGTGTCCTACAACAGGAACAGGATAGTAACTT
Source organism: Vulpes lagopus (assembly GCF_018345385.1). Classification (NCBI taxonomy): domain Eukaryota; kingdom Metazoa; phylum Chordata; class Mammalia; order Carnivora; family Canidae; genus Vulpes; species Vulpes lagopus. Next base: position 49,813,000 of record NC_054832.1, on the reverse strand, counting down.
TGACCTGGCTAACCAACAGAATACTTTTACAACTGCAGGGCAATTTGCAAGGAACAAAAAAGCATTTGAAGGTGTTTGTGATATCAGGTATGCACCTTTCATTCTTCAGCGATGCACAGATATTTGGGCATGAGAGATGTCAAAGAACAATACACTGTAGAGAGTTAAACATTCAAGGGATACTTCATTCAGGAATATTGGAATAGGGAAGAGTCATTGAACTCAATTTTACCAAAACAAAAGGCAGGAGGAATTTTAACATTCGATGAGTTAGTGGGAAAGTCCTGGAGAACATGAATTGAGAGGTTCATCAATGTGATTAGGCCATCTGTGTTTGCTAATTATCATTTGTTAATGTTAGGCTCCTACATCCACAGAAAATGGGAGTAAGGGGACGCTCTCTCCTTCAATGATTACATTCTAAAGGGATGGTTCCCAGATTCTTGAAAAAGACATTCCTAGAACATAAAATAGTCAAAGAACTGGAAAATTTAGATCACAAAGGGACAGAGAAAGAATTTGTACCTCAAATTTTTCTAAAGTAAGTGGCCTAAGAAAAGGGAGGTCAGGAGCCTATCATCAGGAGGAAACCTGGGTAAAATTTAGTCAAGAGGAGGCGAATTTTTAGTCTTGGTTAGACATAAAGCAGATTAGCTTTCAGGTTGCCAAGGGCCTGTCACTATTACCTCTCAAGTAGCATTTCCAGAGTACATCCACTGAGTACAGGGAACTGCCTGGTTCAGATCCCAGCTTTGCCACTTACTGGCTGTTTAGTCTTAAGCAATAGCTCGATCATGTTAAAATGGAAGACACAGATATTAAAGCAAAATAATGGCCGCATTTTTCCCAAGTAAGAACCTTGTTTTATTAAACCACCCACCTTGATTAGAACATCTAGATTAGAGATAGATAAACTCCAGTGTGGGCAGACCTGGAAAAGAATTGAACAAAATAAAATATCTTTTGCATAATAAAATAAGGAATCTGATGTTTCCTTTACAGGACACATGATGGGAAGAAAGTCTTTAAAAGGAGACAAAGAAGCGAAGTCACAGGAAAATGGAGAGAAGGCCCAGACCCCTGACAGGAGCATGTAGCCTAAAGAGAAAGGTGGCTGGGAAGAAATTGTTGAGGGCAGGAAGGACAGAAGGACTTTAAAGAAAGATGATGTCCATCAGTCCATTTTAAATTGTTATAGTTCTGGAAGTATTCTCTCCTTTGTTTTTCCCTGAGGAAAATCCTTTGGTAAAATCCTGCTACATACCGCTGAGGTGAGGGTGCTGCTTCAGGGGAAATCAGTAAGATAGAGGTAAAAGAAGAGCTACGTTATGCGAGAGAAAAGAGAGAGAGGAAATTCAATATGAATTTGAAAGCACAGATGGTCTACCACCACCAGAACCCAACTCCCACCCTCCTCAGAAACAGTGGAAGATGGCAATTCTAAAATGGAAAGTCAAGGCAGTAAACGTGACCAGTACCTGAAAGACCACACCAAAAAGACACTCAGGCAGTTGACACTTGGGTTACAAGAAGACAATAATTGGATTCTCCTGGGAAGGATTAATGTATAGAGTTAAGTAGGTAACACAGGTGCCCAAGGTGAAGTCATGATGACCAATTATTGTGGTCATTAACTATGATAAGTGTGCCTAAAAAAATAGCAGAATCCATTAATAAGATACTAAAGATCATGGATCGTGTTCTTCAAGGGAGATCATAGAAAGGGTTTTTGGTACATTTCCACAAAAACTCACAATAAGATTTGAATTCCAAGGGTATACATTAAATGATATGCTAAAAACATTTGTAGATATAAATGCAGAATGCAATTTCTACCATGGCCAGTATGTATCAAAAGTAGATTTTGCACTCCCAGTTTTTGAGCAGTTATCACATGTGTAAGTATATATTTCAGTCAATCACCAGAACTGAGGATTTAAATATATTGTGCCACAGTTCCTGCAGAGGTCAACAGAGCTCAGCTCCACTCTCCAGTCCTTGCTTTCAACAGGTTTTCTTCTTTTTTAAATTTTATTTATTTATGATAGTCACACAGAGAGAGAGAGGCAGAGACACAGGCAGAGGGAGAAGCAGGCTCCATGCACCGGGAGCCCGATGTGGGATTCGATCCTGGGTCTCCAGGATCGCGCCCTGGGCCAAAGAAAGGCGCTAAACCGCTGCGCCACCCAGGGATCCCTTTCAACAGGTTTTTATGTAGATTTTAAAGACTTTTTAGCAGCCCCCCCAAATAAATAAGGGGTACAGCTTTTGTATTTCTTCGTAACAGGCATTAGGTTACATATATATGTAGTTTCATAATAATTTATTCATAAATTCAATAATTACTGAGAACTAACTATATTTAATGGGCAGATTTAATACCTATCCCCAAGAAATGTATAACCTAGCAGGAAAGCCTATCAATTAGATATTTTAAAAATAGCCTATACTGTCTTTTCAGGCATTTATTTCTTCTTGGCTCTTTGTTTTACAAACATATAAACAACCTTGAGATGCTCCCTCAAGAAGGCATTGACTCATATACTGTTTCTGCTGTTGTCTTCTTGAGAAACAGGGTTTGAGTCTCTTCCTGGATCTTAAGGAAAACTTTCCCTGTATCAAAAGAGAATTCTTGGGAAAAATTCAGACACTCTGTAGGCCATACAAATAAGGACAAAAGCCATCATTTCATCACTCAAATTTACTGTTGAGATCATTTAAGAGGCAATATTTCGGAAAAGATGAACTGCCATTTCTACAAAGGTTTCTGTTACTCAAGAAATAGGTATGAACTTGCTGATTTTGTCTAATCAATTGTCCTATACAATCTATACATGCTACTAAGTACTGTACCATTGGACTTTAGTCATTTTAATTTAATGATCTTCATCTAACAAAATGAACACAAAGGGGCCTATATTCCAATTAAATGTTCACCAAGAACAAGTCCTATACTTATTACAGTATGTGCTCTACATTTTACTTTTTAAAAAAAAAGATTTTTTATTCACTCATGAGAAACAAAGAGAGAGGCAGAGACAGAGGCAGAGGGAGAAGCAGGCTCCACGCAGAGAGCCCAATGCAGGACTCCATCCCGGGACTGCGGGATCACACCCTGAGCTGAAGGCACATGCTCAACTACTGAGCCACCTAGGTGTCCCTATATTTTACTTTTTTCCAGGCTCTATATGACCTATCAAAATTTAATATTAAATTCTGAAATATTAATTTCTATATCTTAAATATTTTAATTTCTATGATTGAAAATATACACAGATGATAAGTTAGAAAGTTAATATTTTGCATAACAACTCCAGGGATATTTTCTCTACAAGGGAAAAAAAAAACTAATGCTGTTGTTGTTGTTGTTGTTTTACCTGTGGGTGAATGTCTACATTTGTTAAAGATGTCATTAAATAATTTCCCCTCTTCTTCAATGCCTCCAGCTATTTATCAGCCTTTAAGGAAAGAGCATGCTTTAAGCTTAACAGCAATAGAGTAAAACAAAATATGCTTAAGAAAGAGAATATAGGAACACATGAAAGCCATAAGGTGTAGAAACAGAGATAAAATAGCTATCTCTTTCTGGAAAGAAAAAGGCAAAACAATTCAAGGGAAGACAAGTAAGGAAGAGGAACAGCAAGATTAAGATTAAAAATGAAATGAATCATGCATATAAATATATGGATCAGAAAATAAGATACTCTTGAATGCTTGATCTTCAAAAACAGCAAAAAGAAAACTAAATGTTAAAAAGAAAGAAAATAACACTGTTTTAGATCATATGCTCATTTAAATCTTCTGCTGGCTCTATTTTCTAGGCTTGAGTTTTCTGGGGACAAATGTGTTAGAGTTTCATAAGGTCCCACTTGGTTTATTGTACAGGATTTCCAACACTTTTGAGAAAAGTTGAGAGATAATTAGATCAAATTATTTTTTTGATTATAAATTCAGGCACATGTATATGTGTATGTTGTAGCTGTGTGCATGTAAGGTTTAAATTGCCCTGAAGATACTCATTTTAAAGTATCTGTATTGCTTAATTTTAAAAACAACTATAACACAAGTGCTTATCTTCCTATTTTAAAAATTCAGTCTTGGAGTGCCTGGGTGGCTCAGTCAGTTAAGCATCCAACTCTTTTTTTTTCATCCAACTTTTAATTTCAGCTCAGGTCATGATCTCAGTGTCATAAGATGGAGCCCCACAGGCTCCGAGCTCAGAGTGGATTTGCTTGAGATTCCCTCTCTTCCTCTCTTTCTCCCTCCTCTCCTTCTTCATTCTCTCCTTCTGTAATTAGATAAAATCTTTAAAAAATGTATTACCATTTCAGTAGTGTTTTAGTCTATGTCAGAATATAATTAATATTGCAAATATATCAATGCTCCATGCATTCTATAAAATCATAGAAACAAATACGAGAGTTTAAAATTCCTGTAGAATCCAAGTCATAGTCAATGTTAGTATTGAACAGACTTATAATTTTTTGAGATATAAAACTGGACTCATTAATCTCTAACTATGAAATGATATAATTTTTTAAGATAAGGAAACCAATACTCATCTCTGTTAGAACTCATCTATAAAAGAAAAATTGGACATTCACTAAGATTAAAATGTTAACTAAAGAAAAAATTAATTAGTGATGAAAATATTGTATATACATATGTAATTTGACAGCAATGCTTGCATTCTGTTTAAAGCAAATATTCTTACTCAGAAATTTGGTTTTCTATGATGTTCATCATTCACTCAAAAGGGTGCATTCATTCATTCATAAAAGGTAATTTGCAGCTGAAACGGCTTTATTTAGTATGTAGTTTTCTTGAGGAAAAAGTACCCAATTGCAGAGACCTTTTAAAATTGCAAACTATGGCTGAAAGCTGAAAATTTAAGTTTAGAGTTTAGTGTGGGCAATGAGAAATATTCTGGGAAACAGTACACAAACATGCAATTAGTCAAGTGTGGTTCCTTAAATCTGATACCAAATACAGTGTTACCAAGCTGGTTCAAAAATGTAGACTCCATGTCTCATAATTGCTCAAAATTGCATCAACAATAAAGAATATTAAAGGGAAATCTAGAAAAGTTTTATATGCAAATAGAAGAAAGGATTACAAAATGTTGCAACTAGGAGAATAGTACTTCCCTTCATGAGGATAGTTTCAGTAAAGCCCTGGAAGAGAGGAATACATTTCAATGCATTAAACCAAGGAAAGGGGAAAATCAAGATCAAGAAACTAGGCTCTTATCTAAAATTTTTTTGTAAGAGTGAAATAGGGGAACAGCTAGAGGAAGATTCATCAGTTATCTGGAATAGATGCACTAGAATATTATCTATTCATAAAGTAAAGCAATAATACATGCTACGACAGTAAAACTTAAGAATATCCTGCAAAATGAAAGGAATGAGTCATAAAATACCATATATCTTATAATTCCCCTAATATGAGATGATTACAATAAGCATGTTTTGAGACAGATAGATTAATGTTTCTATGTCAAGAAGGGTTGGGGTGAAATGGAGAGTGACTACTAATGGGTATGGGAGTTAGCTTGAGGGTGATGAAAATGTTTTAAAAGTGATTAAGTGATGGTTGCACAACTCAGTTTGGTACAAAGTATCATTAAATTGCACACGGCACATGGATGAACTGTATGGTAAGTAAATTATATTTTAAGAAAACTATTTTTAAAAAGGTTAAAGGAATGTTAAAAATGTAATGTTTTAAAATATTTAAAATACTGAAATTAGTGAAACTTTGACTAGATCAAAGTCACTCTTTCATACTCTCATTCTGATTCACTTGTCTGAGTGAGAAAACTACAATAGAGTTATAGCTATATTAATGTATTTGCCCATAACTGAAAGTCTGTGTTGTCCAAGGTTAAACTCTAGATCAGCAGTTGATAATATTTGTGACTATTGGCCATACTTATCTGTGCACTGTGCCTACAATCTACTTCAAGTTTGAATGGATTCTGTCAAAAAGCTGTATATTCATGGCAGTGTTTTACATGTTTATAACATAATAATGACAAAACTGTTTTAACCAAAATTTCCCATAACATCTCAAGCATCTTATAATTTGTATTTATTATATAATATGAACCTCTGTTATCCATTGGTACAAAGAGTTCCTTTACCAATTCTTCAATAAAAAAACTATCTTTTCAATAAAAGCTTGTGTATATATATATATATAAGCAGGTTTAGGGATCCCTGGGTGGCGCAGCGGTTTGGCGCCTGCCTTTGGCCCAGGGCGTGATCCTGGAGACCCAGGATCGAATCCCACATCAGGCTCCTGGTGCATGGAGCCTGCTTCTCCCTCTGCCTATGTCTCTGCCTCTCTCTCTCTCTCTCTCTCTCTTTCTCTCTCTCTGTGACTATCATAAATAAATAAAAATTAAAAAAAAATTTAAAAAAAGCAGGTTTATATTTATATATAAAAGCAGTTATATATATTATTTTTTCAATAAAAGCACATATATATACACAAACATGATGTCCTGATATACATATACATAGTGAAATGTTTACTAGAGTCAAGCAAATTTGTATTCCATCTCCTTGCCTTTCATTATGAGAACCTGAAACTTCTTAGCAAATTTCCAGTATACAATACAGTGTTATTGACTATAGCCATCATATTGTACACTAGATCTACTTCAATTGAGATTTTACCAAGAAAATGCATTGATTTACACATCCTCTTCCCATTTCAATTTTCTTGAGGTGAAAATACTACATTTAAAGAGTCCAAGCATAATAGAAGCAGGTACAAGTTAAACTACAGGGAAAAATCTAGACAAAATAACTAGTTCCTAGGTTATAGAGACTTGTTTGCTTAACTGGCAATAACTTTTATAAATTCTTGCTTTGATTCTATATACCTTCATGGTTTCGAGAACTTTCCTATATCACTCTTCCCATATCTTTATTACATTGTTTTCTGTAGAAAGATTTTCGAGGTTATCACTAAAATATCCTTTGGAACTGCCCAAAAACCTATGTTATTTATTCGATTTCACTGAATAAGGAAGCACTTGTATGAGAATGAAAGAGTTCAAAGTTTCTAAAAAGAAAATTAAAAAGTCAAAATATATTGCCCTTCTTTCTTGTTCAATATATCTCCTGAGAACAAGGAACAGTGGTTCAGCCCCTCTGAATATAGTCTACATTCACTGCAAGCTAAAGCCAATTTTGCATTATTATTGGTCAAGGTGAAAGTAAGTCATTGTCTATCTTTATATTAGGTGAAGAAGATGAAAAAGAACATGATTAATAGTAGAAGTGAAATTTCAAATAGGTTTTGTGTCCAATAAAGAGAGAATAATGCCTCTTAAACTCTCTCTAGCTCAAACAGCTAAGTACGCCTTGCAACCTAGTTTACATCCATTATTTTATTTGAATTCAAATTTTAAAATACTATTTTGTTCATATAACTAATGTGAATACCTCTGTAAATCTTGGGTATAAACACAGTCAGCACTCAGACATTTTTACGATTGCCTGACGCCCCCACACCCTGCAATGGCAGCAGAGAGCCAAGAAGGGTAGAGCAGAGACCATACTTCAGCAGCAGAGTGAGCCTTCAAGCCCTCAAGCCACTGTTGCTGTTGTATGGTTCACCCCAGCAGCATGGTCCTGCATAAGGAGGAGCAGATGGTGCTACTCTACTCTTCACCCAATCACATCCAAGCACAGGCCTCAAAGTTTCTTAGAAGATAAACATTCCCATCTTTCACCTCTGACATAAATCTAGAGTCCCATGGTTGACTTCCCAAGATAACAGCTTCTGTGTAAATCATATTTAAGTCCCATAATGCACCATCTCAAGGTAAAAGCTGGCAGGAGAAAGCTGTAAGCTCTTGTTAGGATAATTAGCACCCAGTGTTAGGGTATCAATGTTTTATTTCCTTCTCAAGAATCCTTCTCAAGCAAACAAAAAACAGGTAGCTTTTGCCTTTAAAACTCAGAACACAATAGGACCAGCAATAAATCCTTGGTTTCAATAATCAAGCAACTAGCCTTATACCAAGCCTCTAAGTGAAAATATCTTCATTTATTTTTCTGGTTTTCTTACCATTCTAAGTGAGTGTAACTTCGTTTCTATGTGGGAGAGTGAGATAATATCAGGGATTCCAAAAGTTATTTTATCAACGGAGAATAGAAACATAACACACAAAGAATTTCTTTGTGAGGCATCAGGCAATGTTTATATCTTCTTCTAGACAGTGTCCTACAGTTCATATGTTTTGTTTGAGAGAAAGTTTAGCAGGGACACCTGGGTGGCTCAGAGGTTGAAAGTCTGCCTTTGGATCAGGGCATGATCCCAGGATGCTTGATCCTGAACCAGGATCCGGGATCAGTCCCACACCACATCGGGCTCCTCCTGCGGGGAGCCTGCTTCTCCCTCTGCCTATGTCTCTGCCTCTCTCTCTCTGCCTCTCATGAATAAAAAAATCTTAAAAAAAAAGAAAGCTTAGCAATGAAATTATAATATGATGTTTTCATACTATTTTCAGTGATTTTATACAGTGAACAAAAATTAGAGTATTATCTGGAAATGTAATCATTCTCTATATTTTTAACAGACTCATTGAGATATAATTCACATACCATAAAATTCACATACCATCTAAAGATTATAATTCAGTGGTTTTCGGCATACTGAGAGTTGTGCCACCATCATTACAATCTAATTTTAGAGCATTTTTCTTTCCCTGAAAAGAAACTTCATACCTATTTGCTGTGTCTCCCATTCCCCACCCTCCATTGTCAAGTCCTTAGAAAACATTAAACTACTTTCTGCCTCTGAAGATGTATCTACTCTGGGCATTTCATATCAGTAGGATATGATACAATACCTGGTCCTTCGAGACTGGCTTTTTTTAGATTCGTATAATTTTTTCAAGATTCATCCATGTTGAAGCTCGCATAAGCATTTCATTCCTTTTAATTGCTAGATAATATTCCATCACACAGACATACCACTATTGTTTAATCTCTACATAAATAGATGGACATTTGAATTATTTCTGCTCTTTGGCTATAATGAACACTCTTTGGCTGCTAGGAACATTCGTATACCAGTCTTTGTGTGGACATAAATTCTCATTTCTCTCAAATTCGCTAGAATTGCTGGATCAAATGGTAGCTGTGTAAGTTTTCAAGGAATTGCCTGTTTTCCAAAGCCGCTGCACCACTTTACATCCCCACATGCAATATTCTGACCAACATTTTTATCATGTTTGTTTGTTTTTTATTGGTTTTGGTGGTGGTGGTGGTGGTATTATTGTAGCCATCATAGTGCGTAATAAGTGGTACCTCATTGTCCTTTTGATTTGTACTCCCTGATAACCAAGAACATGGAACACTTTTTGTACACTTATTTCTCATTTGTAAATCTTCTCTGGAGAAATGCATATTCAAATCATCTGCCTATTTTTAATAGGTCTATTTATATGTTATTATTTAGTTGTAGGAGTTCTTTATATAATCTTAACACAATTCTTTTTTTTTTTTTTAAAGATTTATTTATTTATTCATGAGAGACACAGAAAGAGAGAGAGGCAGAGACACAGGCAGAGAGAGAGCAGGCTCCTCACAGGGAGCCGGAATCGATCCTGGATCCTGGATCTTGGTTCTGAACCAAAGGCAGAAGCTCAACCACTGAGCCACCCAGGCATCCTGACATAGTTCTTTATAAAACATATGACTGGCAAATATTTTCTCCCAACTGGATATATATATATATATATATATATATTCAGTTCTTCCAGTATCACTTGTTGAATTATTTACCCATTGAATTTACCTTGACACCTCTGTTAAAAACCCATCAAGTATAAATAGAAGGATTTGTTTCTAAATTTTCAAGTGTTGGGATCCCTGGGTGGCGCAGCAGTTTGGCGCCTGCCTTTGGCCCAGGGCGCGATCCTGGAGCCGCGGGATCGAATCCCACGTCGGGCTCCCTGCATGGAGCCTGCTTCCCCCTCTGCCTATGTCTCTGCCTCTCTCTCTCTCTCTCTTTCTCTCTGTGTGTGTGACTAACATAAATAAATAAAAATTTAAAAAATAATAAAATTTTAAAAATTTTTTCAAGTCTTTTTCTTTTTTTTTTAAGATTTTTTATTTATTTATTCATGAGAGGCGCACACACACACACACACAGAGAGAGAGAGAGAGAGAGAGGCAGAAATACAGGTAGAGGGAGAAGCAAGCTCCATGCTGGGAACCCGATGTGGGACTTGATCCTGGGTCTCCAGGATCACGCCCTGGGCTGAAGGCAGTGCTAAACCCGGGCTGCCCTCAAGTCTTTTTCAATGATCTGCATGTCTAATTGTTATGAATGAATCACATTGCCTTGAATACTGTAGCTCTGTAAGTACATTTTGGAATGATTTGGTATTAAAGAGGAACACTGGCCTCATAGAATGGGTTAGGAAGTGTTCTTTTCTATTTTACTTTTTTGAGATGTATGTGAAGAATTGGAAGAAATTCTAATTTAAATGTTTGATGAAATTTGGCTGTTAAGTCATCTGGGTCCAGGCTTCTCCTTGTGAAAGTTTTCTGATTTCTAATTCAATATATTTTATGGGTCTATTCAGATATTCTATTTCACCTTGAGTAAGTTTTACTAGTTTGTGTCTTCCTAGGAATTTGTTCCTTTCATTTAAATCATCTAATTAGTTGGTATTCAGTTGTTTATAGTATTATAGTATAATCCTTGTTATCTCTCTATGGTTGGCAGTAATCTCTCTCTTTTCATTCTTGATAGCCATAATTAGAGCCATCTGTCTTTTTCCTTGGTCAATCTGTACAAAGATTTGTCAGTTCTTTAAATCTTTTTAAAGAGCCAAATTATGTGGAGTTCTTAAAAAAAAATCGTTTATCTATTCCCTATGTCATTACTGTCTGTCCTAATATTTATTTTTTTCCTTTCCTTCTGCTTGCTTTGAGTTTAGTTTGCTTTCATTTCTATGATCTTAAGGTAGAAGTTTAGGTCATTGCTTCTTTTCTAATTTAGATGCCTACACCTGTAATTTTACTTCTAAGCACTCTCTTATCTGTCTTCCATATGTTTCATGATATGTATCTTCATTCTATTCATATTTTATCTCAAAATGTTACCTAACTTCCCTGTGATTTCTTCTTCCTTTTAAGTAGAGTAGTTAATTACCTCTGGTACAGCCTTGCCCTTAGGGGAGTAGAGAGTGGTGGGGAGAAAGACAGAAGGAAGGTACTCTGAGGATCACCTAGAATTCTTTTTGAACCAAGGATTTTTTAACCAAAAGCACACTGAATTCCAACATGGTTCTGAGTCCTAGGTGCATTTTGTTTATTTTCCTTTATCTTTCCCAAGTCGGCACTGAAATACATGCACTCTTAATCTACTATCCACACTACCTCCTTTCTCTCTTTGATCCCTGATTTTCTCTTTTACTATATTTATCTTATTGTAAGCAGTATATTTAAAGAATTAAATTCATAAAAGGACACATAATATGTAAATTAAGTTAGTAAAATGAAGTTTGTAGAGGTGTCTAACAGCATATATATTGAAGTACTAGTATTTTATAAATTATTACTAACATGTTATATCATTAAGAATTCAGCACATGTGAGCAAAGTAAACAAATATACAGTAACAAGAAATTGATCAATCAAACAAATTCTGATATAAATTCTGTGCTAATAGCAATATTGTAGTCTCTGGTGGAAATCTGTTATTTTCTCTCATTAAACTTATAAATATCACAAAAGACCATTTATTCCTAACTTGGGTCCATATTTTAAGTAATTGTTTCAATGCCTTCTATATGCTAGGAATTATGTATGTATTGTCCTATTTATCACTCGCAAAAATTTATGAGGTAGATGCTCTCAAGATTATCATTTCGTAGAGGAGGATTTGAATTCATGGAGATGTTAAGCAACACAAAACAAAAGCACTCAGGTGGGAAGCTACAGAGCCAGGTGTACCCTCCTTCTCAACGGGTTTATAGGAAAGATCTCTGGCTCAGCCACAATCATTTAGCACTGAGAAATTAATGATTCAAGAGACGCATGTATGATATGATACATGGTAGATTCTGTTAAAATTGTTAAATGGCGGGAAATGTGTTCTTCATTGTCCACGTCTTTTCACAGTTCTCTTACTTCTTTTACCTCCCAGATTTCTGAGACAGTACTGTCCCCAACCTACAGCAATGGTCATTCCAGGTAAAATAACTAGCTATTATTTGAAGTTCTTTATTTCTTTTTTAAATATTTTATTCATTTACAGAGAGAGGAAAAAAAAAACACAAAAGTGGGGGTAAGGGCAGAGAGGGAGAGAGAAAAATCCCCAGCAGACTCTACCCTGAGCATAAGTTTGATGCAGGAATCGATTTCATTACCTATGAGATCATGACCTGAGCCAAAACCAAGAGTCTGTAGCTTAACTGACTGAGCCACCCAGGCACCTCTTATTTAAGGTTCTTAAAGTAAAGTGAGAATCTTGGTTTTCCTGAAATAGCAGCATGAGTCAGAAGATTCACTTATCAAAGTAACTACAAATCCCTAGTGTAGAGATACATACAGTGAGTGTCCTTTGTGTCATGGAGGGCATAGATAAGACTATGTGGAATATATAGTTAGCAAGTGCACTTGCCTTGTTTTCTTTGTGACATTTTATTGGCTCTCATTCTGTTATGGACAACAGAATAATGACCATAAAACAAAAAATGGCAAAAGGCTTTTCTTCGTTTTACTTGTGCTTTTTGGTCTTTCTTTTCAAAAACTAAAATCTGGGATCCCTGGGTGGCGCAGCGGTTTGTGCATGGAGCCTGCTTCTCCCTCTGCCTGTGTCTCTGACTCTCTCTCTCTCTCTCTCTCTCTGTGTGTGTGTGTGTGTGTGACTATCATAAATAAATAAAAATAAAAATAAAAAAACTAAAAAAAATCTTTAAAAAAAAAAAAAAACTAAAATCCTAAGAGGAACATGGTAGGAAAGTGTCTCCACTTCAAATTAAGAATCACATACTGCATGTGGCATGGGTGGCTCAGTCAGTTAAGCGTTTGACTCTTGATTTCGGCTCAGGTCACCATCTCAACCCCATCTCGGGGTTGTGAGATGGAGGTTGTGAGAATGAGCACCGCATTGGGCTCTGTGCTCAGCAGAGAGTCTGCTTGAGATTCTCTCTCTCCCTCACCCCTGCCTTCTCCAACTCCCTGAACACTATCTACAAAATAAATAGATAAATCTTTTTTAAAAACCACATACCACAGTCAACAAAGGATAGTAAAGAAACAGGTCTATATTTTTATATTGAAAATGATTTTATTTCTGGTCCCAAAATATTAAGTTGTTAATAATGTTCTAGAATGTTTCAGAGTAAATAGAAGATTGTCGTTTTTCTCCTTTGCAAAGTATTTACTAATTGTAAAAGACTAACATTTCCAAATTTTCCTGATTCATTTTAATTCTTTGTGAATCTCAAATGAGCAGCTTGTTCAATAAATCATAAATGACAGAAATGTTGTGTAGTTAAAAAAGAAAACGAAGAATGAGATAATTATGTATAAAATAGAAAGTATAATGACAATTTTGTCTGAATAAAAACAATATAAATCCTATTACTTGTTGCATTTAAGAATATGAAAAGATGCATTATGATGAAAAATATAATTTAATTGTGCAGCTAAGTAGCAGTGTTTCTTCATATGTAGTCAAATAGACAAATTATGAAAAACCTGACTCAGTCCTAAAAAATTCATCAATAATTCAAGAGAATGAGACAGAAGTATCAGGGCACAGTAGCACTACTGAGTGATTATTACAAGATCTCTTACAACCAAAAGCATAGCTATTTCCTTAAATAAGATTTACAAAGTGAAAGAGCAGGATAAAGAAGTGTCTGAAAACAGACAAAACAGATACTGCCTAGGGGATTATTAGAAATGGATAAGGCACTAAGCAGCAAGCATTCATTTGGTCCTTGGAGTTGACTTTGGAATTTAACTTAATTAGAATACAGCATTGTCAGTCACTCATTTCTACAAAGACAAAAAATAAAGTATATCAAACATTAAAAAGACTGAATGATTCTCCAAATAGTCTGTGTCCACCTACAACAGAGACAAGACTTATTTTCTCTTGATGCAAATAACATATAAATCAGTCTAAAGAATTTCATCTTAACATGAACTTCTTCTAAAATTGTCAAATTGTCAGTGAGATTTCATTAAAATTTTTAAGCAACAAAGTATAATTTTTGGTAGGATTACGATGCAATAGATTATTTCTTCCAAGCAGGGAGGAGACCATGACCTGAGAAGTTAAAGTTGACAAAAATGAATGTCTTTGAAAACTTCAGAGGGGTCGTGGTACACAGCAAATATTTAGAATTATTTAAGAAGTCTCTCTCTCTCTCTGAAGTTAATATATGTTTTACATTAAGAGGACCTGAAGTATTAATTTGTTAATATTTATCTCAATACAAAATATACTATGTCATCATTCTATTGGTTTCTGACACCAGGTAAGGATTCTCAGGGTGAAAAATGCCTCGCTAATTAAGTCCTATTTTCTCAATTTTACTTGTAAGTGGCACTTATTCCTAACACTTTTCTCATCTGAAGAAATGTAAGAGGCATTGCGCTTTAATTGGAAAAGAAATTTAGCTCATACAGAGTTGGCAGGTGTACAGTTTTACTGATTACTTTTTTCTCCCCCTTAAGAAAATTGGTTTCCCTGTTAAGCTTAAAAATCAAGAAAGAACAATCATTAGGAAACTGTTACATAAAGTTACAGTAGAAAGGTCAATTCGGTAGAAAAGTGTGACCACCTCATTCAAGACGTACACTTTATTTCTACCTTGTGCAAAACAAAACAAAACAATAAATATGCCACCTCACACTGTTAATGATTGTACATATTGTTATAAGTAAATTTGCAAGAGCCAAAATAATCAACCAAACTAAAAAGACAGCTTGACAAATTTAGGCACCTGCACTGAGAAAAAAAAAATCATTTAAGCAAATCTTTTTCACAAGGTGATTCAGTTTTAATGACAGCATGTGAGCTTTGGTTGAATGCCCAGATGCTGTAATATTTTTTTTCCTTACTAGTTTAGTGAGTGCTGAAATCCTAAAGAAGCAATAGAAGCAAGTGACAGCACACAAATTAGTAAGGAGTCTGGAACAGTCTGACTCCTTTTACCTTTTGCTACACTTGACTTCATAGGTTTTGAATTCAGAATAGTATATTTTTATTAAATATTCTCCTTGTGGAAATGACTGTCATCCTAAAAGTTAAAGAATTAATAAGAGGAAGATACGATTTTGCCCTCCAAAACCTGTTAGGGTGTTAGAAGCATAGCTATATCTAAGTAAGCAAAGGGAAATTGAAAGTTAAGAAAATTTATCTACCTAACTTCAGGAGAAAATGTCTCTTCCATTAAAGGAAAAAGAAAACATTTCAGCATGAATAACTCAGGCTAAATATCTATACCTTCCAGATACCTGCTCCACCTCACCATACCTGGTAAATATAGTGTTTCAGCTTTCTTATCTTTAATATGCATCTCATTAAAATTAAAATATAAATAGTGCTCTGGATTTTTTAGTCACACTTCCAAATTAAACTTATGGGTTATTTTTCAATAGTAGAAAGCATTTTGAGGTGCTTTTGGGGATGGATTATTTTGGTGGTATCTAGCTATCAAGCCGAGCAGAAGTCTGAATATTGGGCTTTAAGAAGTAAAGCTTCTGGTCTTTCTTGTATATAAGATGGGAAGATGGCATGAGGGTTTAGGGGAAGACTGGGCTGTGAAGTGGAACATAGCTCTGGTGAAACCAAAACATGTGCCATGTCCTGCCACACCACCATTTGCTGAAGGCCTGTTATTGGGCAGGAACTCTGCTATCTTTAAGTAATCTTACATGTTAAACCATATCCCCTCTGGCTCAGAGCCTCTGTTGAATTATGAGTCTACTATCAACAGAAGAGCAGCACAATGGGCTTCTTCCATCCAGCTAGTACATGAACACTGACAAAGAGCCCAATTTATTACCTAGTATCAGTAGTCCCTTGGTGGATAGGAAAAATTACTGTCTCATAATTTTTTATTAGTTTGTTTTTCTTTCCCATTACACTGTACATAGGAAGTGCCATATTGTATTGACTGGTGCATCTTTACTGCCTGCCATGGCATGTAGTAAATGTTTAACAGGTATTTTTGAATGAATGAATTGTTATTCTGTTCATTTGTTTTATATGACAAAGGAAAATGAAGGAAGGGAGGGAGAAATTGAAAGACATAGAAAGGTGAGAATTGGAAGGAAGGAATGAAGAAGAAAAGGAAAGAAGGAAGGAAGGGAGGGAGGGAGGGAGGGAGGGAGGGAGGGAGAGAGGGAGGGACGGGCTCACGACTGAAAATACTAGTAAGCTGTTATGCTAGTAATGCTTACTCAAGTGGACAGGCAAGTCCACAGATATTTCTCCAGGGAAGAAAGTTAGCTTCTCTTTCATGGTTTAATGGTATGATTACACCATGTGCAAAATTACACAGATAGCAAATAGAAATATATACATTTCTCTAGGGAAGTCATAGGACAATCAATGGGTTTAAACCTCTCAAACAAGAGTCTGGCTTAATCAGGTCTGGGTGATCCAACTGGCCCTAACTGGAGCTATTGTTGATGGATCAAAGAATTACAGAGCTTCGCCACTCATGGGTTAACTAGGAGTGATCAAAAACGACTGCTAATGCAGACCTGGAGATACTTCTTTTGCTTCAAGCCTCCTGAATCAATGCCCTGTCAGCATGAAGAAACTTGGATGCCGAGGAAAAAGTAATTCTGGATTTTTGTCTTTGGCATAGTCTTTTTAGTAGAGGAGAAAGATGTTAAATTAATTTTATAGATGAAATGACATTTGGAGTGAATTTCCTTGTGCGTACACCCTCAAAGGATTTCAAAGAAGAGACTTGTTTAATTAGTGGAAATATTAAGTAAATAAAAGGAACAATCTAATTTCCACCCTCTAGCTATGAATTTATACATCTACTCCTGACTAGCCACAAGAAATTATATAATGAGCTCATTAATGCAGTAATGTGGTAACATAGATAAATCACAGATTAAGATTAGGTCCAGATTTAATCATATTGAATTTTTGTATTTAAAGTAATATATATCAAATGTAGAAAAGACTGCAATGTTTAGAAATTAACCAACATGAGTTATCCCAAGTAGGATATATATGCCTAGGTCCTAAATACATAGACACTGAAGCAACATACAGTAAGATATCAGTTTAAAAAAAAAAGTCATAAGAAATTATTATGAATTTGTTTAATGCCTCAAAGTTTCAATATCTAAAATTATCGAATTATCCTATCACCATTTGGTAAAACTACATAAAAAATCCACTTTTAATTTTAGTGTCATTATCATTAAATTAATACTTCCATTTCAACAATGCTCTTAGTATTTTTATTTTGAAACACTTTGGTTACTGAGAAAAAAAGATTTAAGTTGGTTTGATTTTTATATAAGACACATTAATATACATGCTTTCTTTTTAAATGCACTTACAAATTTAAAAATGCAAAATAATAACCACCAGTCAAAAGTTTACCAAGGCAACTTTTTACTTAAACCTAAAGGGAAATTAACTGGAGCTTTCTCTGAGCCAAATTAAAGAAAAACAAAGATTAGCGTGACTGAGAGGGGTTCAAATTCTCAGAGCCATAAGACTGAATCTACTGCCCAGTGCCTGACTGCCCCCCCACCCCCACCCCAGGACCGTGTTCCCACGAGAGAGGTAGCACAGTGAGCTTACAAAAGTTACAGAGTACCAGGCAATCCGGAGAAAAATACTAGTCTTAAAGAAAACAGTTATTTTTCTCTTTAACAATGGAAGGTATGTAGGATCAGTTTTGAGAATGTGTACCTATCCCTTCTCCAAGCATGTGTTGTAGATCCAGAAACACACACAGTCACCACACCGCCAGTATCTTCTCCTGACCCAACTGGTTTTAAACCACAAACAATTAACAGAACATGTCCTCAATATTCCCTCAGTGAATCATGTTTTGTGACTTATCTCTCCACCATTTTTACAAATGACAACCAATCAACAGGATGTTCAGAGTAATCTTTGACATTCATTGTTCCAAACCCCAGTGAAACACTATTCTATCCGGTTGATCATGGGTTATTCTCATTCCTGTAGTTCGTTCTTGACAATATACCTGGTTTCAAAAACACATAGATCTTCTTTCAATGAGGAACTTGACCATCCCAGAATAACTCCATGTGTTTTTAATGATGAATAGGTCTAATTTACCTACTTAAACATGTATGCTACATCAAAATTACCTTGGAAACCACAGGGCAAACAAACTGAAACATATTATTTTTCTATTGCAGTAATTAAAGGCTTCCGTTTCTTTTCCTGTTCCATGCCCTCTTATGAAGCGTACAGCTCCATGCCTCTCAGGGCTCATGCAGGGACATACTTGAGGAAAACAGTGAAGAGAATAGAGGAAGATGTCCCACTTCTCTCCCAGGGACCACATCACACACTCAATTTCTAGGTCTGCTGAACTTGCTCCCAATAATTTATGTCCCCACAGAGCCCAAAGCTATAGGCTTATTTTTCTATTCGATATTCATATTCCAGGTCTGTCAAAAATATTTAAGAGTGTGTTTTTTTCTTTGAAATGTGAACTCTACCTTCAAATTTTTGTGGACTAAATATTCATATGACATTCATACATTGCTTATCTTCTTTGGAAATTGTAAAACTTTAAAAGAGAAATTAGGGGGGCCAGGAGGGCAGGTAAAAGGCCTTAGCATTATTCCCCATTGCTGGTTGCTGATTTGAAACTTCAAGAGGCTGTGAGTTGGTGTGGTCAGCAGAGCAGGAGAGAAGCTGGGACTGCAGTAACTGGTGGGAGAAGAAGAGTCCACAGTCAGAAGCAGGAAGCTATGTTAGCAGCAAAGGTTGAAGCCATAAGATGGGATCGAGGAAAAGGGATGGCAACCAGAACATATAGCACATGATACAGATAGAGGAAAGACTTTTTATCAATAAATTAAATATTAAGTTAAAAGTGTGAAAAATGCCATAAGTACACATGGAAAAAAATATGATTTAACGTGTCAACATCTTCCAGATGGAGCATACAACCTCCTTACTCTGATGCCATGTAGGCAACCAAAGCAGCTGTGCGTGTGAAAGGGCTACGTTTCCCTAAACTTGCTCTGAAGTAGGATGGATTTCAGAAGGAAGTGGCACATTCAGTGGGGTTTGAAAACAATATTAGAAATGAGATGTGTAGATCTTGACTGTAAAAATGGCCAACAGCCAAATGACAGAGAAGTCAAGCAGCGACAAGAATAGGCCAGAATTGGAGACCACAATTAAGATAATTTATAATTGTGTCACTGAGCAAATTGTATTGGCCAAGTTGTACTGCCACAGAAAGATGAGCTTATGTTTCCTTCAGTATTATGATTTTCCTAGACCTAACATAATGCTGGGAACTTGGCAAGTGTTCAGTATATGTTCCTTAGACGGAAATTCCAAGTTAAAAAAAAAAAAAGGAATAAAGATGATGCAGGAGACTAGGAATACATGTGGTGACAAGATCAGTTTCTCTGAAACAGAATAGTAGGGACAGGATTTAAATCTCATTGTGAATCCTTATGGGACATGACATTTGCTGTCAGCTTTCCCCAATAACTGCTTTCCAATTCTTCCTTTCCATTAGGCCGACCTCCGTGATTTCTACTTGAGTGCACCATCCCCCAGGATATGTTAGAAGACAGTGCTCCGCAGGTCTCCCATGTTTCTGCAGATCTTTGGCTCCAGCATCTCACTTCAGAGATGGTCGTGTAGCATATATCCTTGAAAGACAGACAGAGGTTCTCCCTCCAAGGCAACAGACAGATTTGTTTCCAAGCCAGATAATAGAAATCATGTATTCTTCTGGGACAAATTTTGAAGAAGTTTTCTAGACTTCCCCTTGTAAGGTTGGGGTTTCCTAAGCACAGGGTTCCTCATTGATGACACAGACCCACTGAGTCCATGGCCTAAGTGCTCCCCTGTGGGCATCAGGATGCCCACACAAAGCCCCCCCCCCCCCCCCCCCCGTTGTTCTGCTGTGTGTAATACAGCCCTTTGCCTTTTCCCCAGAGTCTCGTGGCTTCTGCAAGCATCTATGAAACGATGGCAGGCTAAATGTTTTACGTGCAAGTAGGGGCAAGTTTCAGGGACTTCACAATTTGGGCACCTTCGGTTAGGTGCTGGCCACATGACTAATTCCTGACCACTGGATTTGAGCAAAACTGTCAAATAGCCTTCAGGACATGTTCTTACAAGCAGAGACCATGAGCTTCTATTCTTCCTACTGGTGGAAATGTCAATGAAAGATTTGAAGCTTCAGCATCCATCTTGGAATATAATTTGACTCTAGGAATAAAATCCATGCAGTACCTAGGCTCGACAGTCTCTGACACTATATAGGATTTTATAAAACATATTAACACAACTTCTTTTTTATTAAGCACTAAACTGTGCCTGTCATCTTGTTAAATAATTCCCACTTATTAACCCACTTAAAGCCTCACAGAAACTACGTAATGCAAACCTTACTATAATCCTCATAGGATAGATGAAGTAAGTTGATGGTTATTAAACAAGAAATTTGGCCACCGAGACAACTGCACACAACCAGAAAGTGACAAACGACTTGCTAATGGCGCTCAACTGGAAAACCATAGGGCACAAGTGCCAACTTAGCCTTCTTGATGTTGCCAAACACTATGCCACCCTTTAAGCTCCACAAGAACAAGAGCCAGGCCTGCTCATTCCACCACCTGGCGCCCAGCAACACACCCAATGGCCAGACCTGGCGCCTAGCAACATGCCCAATACAAACTAAGTAAGCGACAGTAGGCAATCAATAAATACTTACTGAATCAATCAGGGAGTCACTTAATCACTCTGACCCTCACTTTTCTTATACAGTAAACAAAAATAATAGAAATCTTGAAAAAATATTATATCTAGACAGAACAGATGAGTAAATTGTCATATGTCAGGTACTCAAGTAATGGTTGTTTCTGTGTTAAGAAAAATGGCCCTGAATTTACTCTGTTCTTCTCTTTTGCTTCCAGGGGTTAATTATGGTAAACATATTAACTACAGAGAGACTACGGCATCTGAGTGGCTTAGTGGTTGAGCATCTGCCTTTGGCTCAGGTTGTGATCCCGGGGTCCTGGGATCGAGTCCCACATTGGGCTCCCCACAGGGAGCCTGCTTCTCCCTCTGCCTATGTCTCTGCCTCTCTTATGAATAAATAAATAATTTTTTAAATAAAGATAAATAAATAAATACAAAGACACCTTACTTTATGCAAGAATAGATAGTATATAATGTTAAAGCCACATGTCGCTACATTAAAAAGATGTTTATAATTGCATAGGAAATAAAGAGTGGATTGGATTTTATCACTATTGTTTTATATTTCATAATAGATGAAGACCCCTGAAACACCACTCAGGTCAGATATCGTCTTCTCTGTAACAAATGCCAAATTACTTCCCCCTCACACAGTGGTGAAGCCTAGAGATGATAGCATTCCCAAAAAAGCTGCAGTGCACAAATTAAAATGCACATGTTGGTTGACAGCCTGTATCTTCCTAACCTCCAGCGATTTCATGGCTCTGTTTTCAAAAAACAAATAGAAATAATAAACTATTGCTAAATAAATACAACCAATGAATACTCTAACCCTGAATTTCTAAATAATGAGAAATTACAGCTGGAGACATAAGAACTCCCCTAATAATCTATCAAATCTAATTAAGGAGAGTGTCATCCCAAGATGAATGAACGCATATCAACATGGAACAGAAGAAAAGACAAGGATGAGACTAAACCAGCAAGATTAAGGAAGAACAGGATCCAAATGAAAGCAGGAAGGAAACATTATTTCCCTCTTTTCTGGGTAAGAGCTCAACTAGGTACTTAGTGGGAAGGACCTGGGTTGATACCAAACAAAAATTCTCTAGAATTATTTGTATAGCTAAGACTTTATATTTACTGTATTGTAGCTCATCCAATGATGTGAACTCATTACTCATCAAAAAAGAAAAATATAATAGATTTGTCCTCATAGATATTTACATAATTGACCTTTTAAGAAGTTTCCTAACAATAAGGAATGGCACAAGTGCTCATTAGCATTAAAATTATACTAAATAAATTCTGGAGAACCAGTGTAAAACATGGTGACTAAAGTTATTAATAGTGCGTTGTATAGTGGAAATATGCTTAGACAGTAGCTCTCAGGGGTTCTCGCCACACCCACCCACCCACCCCCAACATAAACAAGTGGTAACTATGTGAGGAGATGAATATGTTAATTAGCTCAACTGTAGTAATCATTATGTGTATACGTATATCAAACTATCATGTTGTACAAATTAAATACATGCAATTTTAAAGATAGAAAAATTAAACTAAATATATGGAAATATTATATTTAAAAATAATCCTCTTTTTAGACAGTGACTAAAAAGGTTCTTCTATATCGAGAGCACCTTCTCTTTTGGTAGGCATACGAGAGATTTTAGCAATTTCAAATAGGAAGAAATAACAAAGGATAGATCTGACTCATACAAGCAAATAAATATTTTGGATCATTATTTGGCATTTCTTTTCAAAATTATTTTCTGTATGGTTAAGCAAACCATAAATCTACAGGGTATATGTCTATAAATTAATACTTTACAAATAAGGAAGAGATTTAGTAGTTCATTAGTATAACATTATAGATCCAATTCTCCCTTACATAGCAGGTATCATATATTACCCCTGCCCTTATTTCTTGCTACAGACTTTATAACTATTTTGGGATATGGTCCTATTTCAGTCAGATTTAAACTCATTACTTCATGCACTTGGTGGAAGAGAAATTATCTGTCATCTTATATTTGACAGGATGTTCTCCTGGGCTGTATATTTTAAGTTCAAATATAGACTCTGCCTCCTTCTGTCATTTAGAGTCTTGTCTACTTGGAATGAGTAACTAGGTGGAGAATACTGTGCTTGTTTAATGCTAAACCTATAAATATTGCAAACTTAACATAGTCATTGGTATATTTTCTTTATGAACATGTGAAGTGATCAATTCTCCCACCATTTGTTACACTAGTTTCTATTGGTGTCTCAGTGTAAAATGCATTACTATTCATTGTTTAGGGAACAGGAGTCAGACAGTCCACATCACTATGAGAGCTGGAACAGCTGTGTTTTGGTCTGCGTGCTTCATGACTGGTTCTGATATTTTTGCAATACCTACTATTTTTGAACGCATCTTATGAAGGAATGATCATCACGTGGCTAAATGATGAAGTCATTTCAAGCTACAAGGTAGAAAAAAAATAATAATCACTTTCCTGAGACCAATTCTACAAGTGTTTAACAGAATCATTAGCTATAAAATCAAACACGTTTCCCATTCTTTGTTCTTAGTACTAGTGTTAATTTTTAAATTTTTGGTACTGTTAAAATTTTATCTCTTCCACTGACCTAGCATTAATCTTCTTATAACATTATTTCTCAGTTATTTTTAATTATTAAAATAAATTACCATAAAATTTACATTCTTCATTAGCAAAACTTCCGACCTATTTAATTTTGCCACTGTGGTGTCTTTTATTTTAATAATTATTGAGTTCTGCCATTTTTCAGCTAAGAAAGGCCCATTCTAACATTTTTATGGCAATGTCATGAAAATATAAGAAATTGACCCTACTCTGATTAATCAAATTCATCTTAAAATGTTTTCCAGAACATAATTACCAACCATTTTTTCAATCTATTAGTTAGCAAACAAACCATTTATATAAAAAAGGAAAATACTCTTAATCTAAAAATTCCCAGACATATATCTATGGTGATAATATCAAAATTTTAAAATAACAGCATCAAATCTAGATCATTAGCTTCCAAAAGAAAACATTTGCAAGACTATCTTAAGACTATTTCACAAATTGAACAGT